>NC_088909.1:15475000-15545000 GCF_037157495.1 Lathamus discolor | reverse complement strand
GTGGAGGGCAGCTTATAAGTGGAACTGTTAGCACTCTCTTGAATGGCTTACACAGACCCCTGTGAATACAAACACAGGTATGTGTAGTAGAAGATTTGAACCTATTAAGATCTTGATCATAATAGGTTACTCTTGTTATTCTTGAAACTTTGCTTAAACTCTAAATCACCTATTAAAAAGGCATTTTTATTATGCCAGTTTATCATTCTGCAATGCACCAATCTGAATTTTACAACACAATTAGTGATGAGGTATTTGAGTCTTACTGTGGGAGGAGTGTCATAGAAGTCCTTCGGGAGGAGAAGGGAGATGAAGACAGACTGGTCTTAGCAAGAACTGATCAAATATGCTTTATTCTTCATCTGTGGTGGTGTTTTAGGAGGACAGGAGGTCTATATATTTATGGTAGGGATCTGGATGGGTGGACAGAAGAGGCTACAGCCTTTGAGTCCTTGCTAAACTCTACCCAGGGTCTCTGGTATGAAATCTTTTTCTTTAGGTCTCGCATGTGAGTTAAGTGTGTGTATGAGGGGAGTGCTGGCAATGAAATACATAGAATGTAGGTGATGGAGAGGTTTTATACATAGATGTATGGTTTGACCAGTCAGACAGCTCCTTAGCCATGTCCATCACAGTGGCTTCACTAACCTCATTGTTCTCTATAGAAGTTCAGGGTTTTCTAAAGAAAAGACCAAACCATTTCTAATGGTGCCAGAGTGGGTGCCAGAGAGATTATAGTTTAAAGCCACATGATTAAAAATAAGTTTCTTTAAAGCCTTGAATTCTGTTTATAAAAATAGATGGTGAACATACGGTACAACATAAAAATCCATGTGGTCCTGGAAAAAAAAAAGTAGAAAGCACTTTAGCCTAAACCAGATGTGCGAAAGAGAGCTCCTAAACGTATTTTGTATTTTTTATTTGTGTGTATGTGTGTGTGTTTGTGTATGTGGGAGATATTTTTGGTTCCTGCTAGGCTTCTTTGCAGCAAAGCCCCTTTCTAGAATTTACTTTCCTTTATTAGAGTTGCAGCTCGGCTTTGTGTGGGCCTCTGGGGGTTTTGGCCAGCCGTTGGCAATTTCTCTCAGACACCCAATTACCCCTGACGTCAATGCCGTCTCTCCCATCTCCCTTGGGTGCCCACATTTTTTCCTTTGTAACACTAATAGCTGACTAGCTAAGTGCCTGTTATTTCCTTGGCAGAAGATTTGATTGTGTTTTGGGCCGGATACTAAATCCAAAAACTATGTAAAAATGTCAATAGGTGAGTGCACATTGATTTCGGTTAGTCACAGTGATATTTGAGCCCCTTTGGGGGCTCTGTCTGGGGAAGTATTTTACAAGAAAGATAATATAACAGAAAATTACTGGAGCTGCACAGGTCTCTGGTGGATTTCTTAGGGGCCTGCTAAGTTTCTGTAGAATCAACAAATGCTTTATTAATCTAAATTTGCGGTTTTGTTCTGCCTCTCTTCAGACGGTTCGGGCTCGCTGGAGGAGGCTCGGCGGGAGCAGGGCGGCCGGCGGCAGATCCCTGCCCGGCCGCGGGGCGTTGGGAAGGCCAGGGGCGGCCGCGGGCCCCCTCCTCGCCCGGCCGAGGCCTGCGGCGGCAGATAACGCGGGGACGGAGGGTCCCTGACAGCTGTGCGCGGCCCGCGCTGACTGCGAGCGCCTGATAAGGGCCCCGCGCGGGACCCAGCCGCCAGCCGCTCCGCCAGCGCGCTGCGGGGCCGCGGTGACTGGCAAAGAAAGTTAAACACAACTGGTCCGGGGGCGGCAGGGAGGGCTGCGCCGGAAGATAATGGTAATTGATTGAATCAAAGTCGCAGAGCAGCCTTGTTTTTCCTCGCAATTAATTTTTTTTCTAATTTTCAGAGCGAAGTATCCGAAGAGCTCAGGTTGCACCGAGCCCATGCTGCACTAAAAGATAATAAGCACATGCCCTCTTCAGCTTTTTGGGGGAAATTCAGGCCAAGAAAAGGAGCAATTAAATAAAATGCACCCCCTTTAAAGTTACAAGCACACAGCTCCAAGCTCAGCAGAGCGTGCTTCTAAGGACAAGGGAAATTGGTGGCTTTGCCAGGTTGCCAGGCTGTGTGCTTGCCGCCTACTGGGGATGAGAAGTCAGATTTGCCCACAAAACCCTCCGATGGTGACACCAGAGAAGGGATCATCTGGGGACTCCGGTGTGCAGCGTACAAAGCGCGTTGGGTGTTTCTGCAGCTCTTCTCTGCTCCCCTCGTACCGTGTAGCACAAGACATATGTAGAGGAAAATAGAGATCCATGCCATTGGTATTTCATATCAATTACTTTCCAGGTTTATTTTAGCCAGTTTGGATCTTTTTCACAACCTGTCAGCCAGGTTTTTATGGGTTTTTTTGGTGGTTCCCCCCCCCCCACACACACTTTATAAGGGGAATCTTCCAATATTGTGTTCAGGAGCGGTAGCAGTTTGTGTGCTTTAAGTAAATAAAACCTTTTGTACTTTCTAGTCTTCGGCAATTGCATCTGCAATAAGCAGTAAAATCTTATGTCAGCACAGCATGTAGAGTGCAGGATACCTAATAACTAGTAAACCATTTAAAAAAGTCTTCTGCTTGATCAGACATGGTGCTTAATGTATAGTGCTGTATCTTGCCTAGTAGCTAATTAGTACTGAGGGGGGAAAAGATTTCCCTATGGACTGTGACACCATAGACCTAAACTGGCATTTTTTTCTCACATTAAATTTTTCTTTCTTTAGTGGCAGGTATTTTTTTTTCCCATTAAAAAAAAAAAATCATTCTTTATAAACAGACTGCATTGAGGGTATTCTATATCTTAAAAAAAGTGCTAACTGCATATTCTTCTTCCCATATAGAAGCTGTGTAGGATAGGCAGGCAAGCAGCTCTGTAGTGCCAGAAGACTAGGAATCAAAAGTTGGGCAGGAAAAAAACTTATAACCTGGGAAATAAACATTAACCAGGGATTGCCACAACCAACTTGTGCTGTGATTTTGTTGGTTCCCATCCTGGAACAAATGCATGTCTGGATGTGCTAGTGAAATGAATGGGCCTTATTGAGGTAAGACATCATAGTTTATTTTATCGTGACAAGGGTGGGATTTTCACTGGAGCTCTGTCATGTTTTTCCGAGAGCAGCAACAGAGTATTTGTTTGTGCATGGGCTTAAGTTTTGGGGATTTTTCTCAGCCACTGAAATGGTGAAGTGTTTACTGGCTGTTTGGGCAGGAGAAGAGTATCCTGATCCCTGAACATTGTAGCTGTGAATCACAGCTGATATCCTATTAAAACAGACTAATAAATCTCCTCTGCTGAAAGAGCTGGTACTCTGCCTTGTCATGACTATTGGTTATGAAAGGGGAAAGTCAGCTGGGAAGGAAGATGACTTTCTTGAGGGCATCATGTAAACACTTTGGCCACTGCTGATCAACTTAGGCAGGTACATGGTTCAGATTAGAGGGTCCTTGTGTGGAAAGATGTTTTTGCTTTTTCCTTGCAGGCTAGAGAGTGACTGGGTGACTGCTGCCGACCTCCTTGCTTTGATATTCCAGGTTCTAATATAATGGAGCCCACAAATGTGTAATGAGGTCTGGTCTCTTTGGCCACTGCGATAAGACTGGCAGAGTGACATTGGCTTTCTCAGCCTTAAAGACAACTGATGAACTGCCCCTGTGCAGTCAGATGTCTTATTCCAGAGCAGTGCTCAGAAGCGCCCATTTAATCCTCCTCTGCCCTTTCTGAGTCTGGCCAGTGCTCTCACCCTGCTGGCCTCAGAAGTGCAGATGGCAGTGTGAAAAGAAAGCATCAAACCTAAAAGCAAGGCAAGGTCATTTGTGTAGAGAAAAGCGAGAAGAATTCATGGATCTAATGTGCACCTGCACACCACCTGCCTGACTTCGCAGTCCTCCATGCGAAGGCATGTACATACAGTAGGCTCTGAGCCAGGGCTGTGCTATGGGAGGCAGAGCCACGGCTGCTGGCCCTGAGCGCCCTCAGAGCCGCCAGCCCTGCCTGGGAGGAGTGCAGGCAAAGGACAAAACCTGCTTCTGCTAGAAGCAGATTTAAAAGATGTCTCCTTTGTTTAATGATGCTGCATTTTGGGGTATGAGTCAGCTTAGGACACAGAGCTGGCAGCTGCAGGCAGCTGGAGGAGCAGGCCTCTGAAGAGCAAACTCCTGAAATGAAAAGGGACAGGTTTTAACTTAAAACCGAAACAAAAAGCCCCGCTGGCCTCGCAGTCCCAGGTGAAAGGCGACGCGGTGACTGCAGGTTTTCCTGTGCCGTCCTACTTCCAGTGCGGGCACTGTGTGTGTAAGGCGCAGGGCTGTGCTTCAGCCTGCTCGCAGCTACAGCGGAACCGCGGCAGCAGGACGGTCACACCGTGCTCCCCACGCTGAGGTGGGACCTGCTCCCCTGACCCACGTGGGTTTCTGTGGGGCGGACTGGGGGCTACATTGGGAATGGAATGGTGTGGGAAGGTGTGTTGGTGGTACAGTCCTGGGGCGCTGAGGGAACAGGCACAGGCGAGTTTGTGGTGGCTGTGGTAGGAAGCAGGGAGGTGGGCAGCACTGTGTGGAGGGCACAGCGGGGCAAGGTATCTCTGAGGAGGGAGGAAGGCTGTGTCACTGTGGAACCCAGCAGACACTGGAGTGAGTGCTGGTATGGGAGAGTGGCCGTTGCTGAGGTGACTACAGGCAGCCTGCAGGCTTGTGTGTCGAGCTAGGGCTGCTGGAGATGGAAGCTTTCACTCGACTCAGGAAGCAGCACCTGCTCTCTGCTTGGGTTTTAACTCCTTCCTCCAAACAGGGTGATTTTTATCAGTGAGGCTTGGAGACAGAGGGGGAATTACAGTGACTAATTTAAAGCATGTGCCCTGGGCAGCCTGCACAGCCCTCCCTAGCGCCATGGGGGAACGCAGGCCCAGCTGCATGTGCTGAACTTGTGGGTGTCCGCGCAGTGGTGAGCTTATTGTGCCCTGCCATGACGGCTCTCTGTGGGGCTGTGGGGAGCACCCTTCATGAGGTCCCCTGCAGCAGTAGCAAGCTGTTGCCCACAGGCCATGGCTGAAAAAGGTTTTAAGCAGGGGCATCATTGTGATGTCTTTCTCTTTTGAGCTTCAAGTGGAGCATCAGCAGATGAATAAAGTCTTGAGGTTTTTTTAAAACCTTACTTTTATGTGGATTCCAATTTCTTTGCCTTTCCCAGAGCAAGCTCAAAAGGCATGATTTTGATTAGGACAGTGAAACAGATGTCTGTACGTTAAGGTACCTTAAAGAAGAGAGTAGTTCCCTGGGAAACAGACTTGTGTGCTTGTTTTGCCACATCCTAGCAGCAGGTAAAGAACATACTACTGGAAAAGCTGGGAGAGTTCCTGTAGCAGTGAAGGTAGAAGAACAGTAGCAGGGAGGTGGCAGTGGATGGAGGGAAAATATCAATGTGGAAAGGAGCAGGAAAGGGAAGAATGGAGAGGGAAACAGCACCAAAGTGATTTCTGTCCCTTTGGTAAGAACTTGGACCATTTATGAGTGACTCAACTCCTGCTTTTCATAGAATCACAGAATAGTTAGGGTTGGAAACGACCTTAAGATCATCTAGTTCCAACCCCCCTGCCATGGGCAGGGACACCTCACCATGTCACCCAGTGCTCTGTCCTCCAAGGCCTGGACATTTTTCTGGGACATTTGCATTTTCCTGGTTTGTTACAGGCCTGTGTGACCTTGCAGCTCTGGTCACTTTCCATTCCTGGGTGTGGATTGTGCCTATTGCCAGACAAAAGTGCCACTAAGGTCTTCTGGTGAATACTCTGAAATTAGGGTTGTTCTTGCCATGTAGTTTGCAGAGTTTCACTCAAGTCACAGCCACAACATTGCTTTAGAGAATAAGGAGGAAATTCACCAGATTATTTTAAGTTGGTGCTGTGAAAGCATGCAGGAATATATGCAAGTTAAAGGGTTGCAGATTTCGTCAGGTTTATAGTTATATTAGGTACTTCACATAAGTATTTAAAAATTTTTTAGAATTGAAAAACTTGAAAGTTTTGAGCAAAAATGGTTACACAAAAAGTACCAGTATGAGTATGTATCTCAGTATGAAAGGTCAAGTTCAGTAAGGCATCAGTTAATTTATGTTTGAGATAATCATGTGTACATAAATACTGTATTCTGGCAGTCTGTATAACAATTAAGAAGAATTAAACTTTTTAGTTGTTAAGTATTTTAGTTGTATGCAACTAAAGTTGTGTTTCAGGAGAGCTGTGAAGTTGTTCTGTCAGCTCTGCTAGGGCCGGGTTGAAAGAGTGTTGCCTGAGCAATAGTGTCATTCTGAAAGACATGAGCTTGTCATTTTGAAAAAGTTTTTTGTTGTGGGTTTTTTTTTTGTTTGTTTGGTTTTTGGGTTTTTTTTTTTTATATCTTGACTATTTATATTTGGAGGAAAGGGATGCCATCCAGAGGGACATTGACAGGCTTGGGAGGTGGGCCAGTGCAAACTCATGAAGTTCAAGAAGGCCAAGTGCAAGATCCTGCACCTGGGTTGGGGCAATCCCAAGCACAACTACAGCCCCAGGGAGACTGGATGGAGCAGCCCTGAGAAGACGGATGTGGGGGTGTTGGTTGATGAGAAGCTCAACATGAACTGCCAGAGTGTGCTTGCAACCCAGAAAGCCAACTGTATCCTGGGCTGCATCAGAAAGAGTGTGCCCAGCAGGTCGAAGGAGGTTTTTCATCCTCTCTATTCACTCTCATGAGACAACCCCCTGCAGTACTGTGTTCAGCTCTGGGTCCCCCAACACAAGAGGCATGTGGAGCTGCTCAAGTGAGTCCAGAGGAGGCCACAAAGATGCTCTGAGGGCTGCAGCACCTCTCCTGTGCCAGACTGAGAGTTAGGCTTGTTCAGTCTGGAGAAGAGAAGGCTCCGGGGGGACCTTAAAACAGCTTCCAGTGCCTAAAGGGCCAAAAAAATATGTGGAGAGGGACTTTTTACAAGGGCCTAGAGTGTCAGATCAGGGGGGAATGGTTTTAAACTGACAAGAGGGGAGATTGAGATTAGATATTAAGAAAAAATTCTTTCTTGTGAGGATGGTGAGGCCCTGGCACAGGTTGCCCAGAGAAGCTGTGGCTGCCCCATCCCTGGCAGTGTTCAGGGCCAGGTTGGATGGGGCTTGGAGCAATCTAGTCTAGTGGAAGGTGTTCTTTCCTGTGGCAGGAGATTGGAACTGGATGAGCTTTAAGGTCCCCTCCAACCCAAACCAGTCTGCGATTCTATGATTTTATAGCCCCACATTGTCCTTGGTCTTGGATTCAAAGAGCTAGTAGACAAAAAAGTTGGCAATGAGAGTGAATAACTGCGGGAGGAATAGCCTTACATGCTCTGACCATTGAGATGACAGACAAGTAGAGGAGAAGATGGAAAAGGTAAGCACGGTCTTGAAATCAGGGAGGCTGATGGATTGTATGCCAGATGAAAGGTTAGAATTACAGGACTAGGGATAGAGACATAGGATGTGAGGCAGTATGGCAACTAGCAATAGGAAGGTGAGAAATGTTAAAGCAGCATAGGAGGTGAAGAAGGAAAAAAGACTGATAAAAATAGTATGTCCAGAAGCAACAACTAATAAGTGAAACCCAAAGGCCTTCAGATTGTTGATTCAGAAGAAGAAATAAGAAATGTAAGATGAAATGAGTAACTTCAGCAGAGGATAACATCCTCCACACTTAAAATACCAGAAACTTAGTAGAAGGAGGAAGTAAATGCACTGACTTTATATTACTTCTCCATGCTTTTGGTAAGGCAGTTCTGTCAACCACTGAGCACTGGTCTGCTTTGTTTTCCAACATCAATGTAAAGTATCCTCAAAAAAAGAAAAAGGAGAAAAAAAAAGTGATTACATTTTCTCCAGTGTGCCCTTTGACTTTCTTGTGGGGGGGTGTAGCTTTGGGGAGCATAGAGGAGATCTCCATATATCCCTTATAGACTAAATTATTCTGTGGATGATCCTTCTCACAAAAAAGAAATCTGTACTGGGATGTGCAGTTGAGTTTTGTTTCTGATGTAGTTTGAAAGGGCATAATGAGTAGTGCTCTGTTCTAGGAACGTTATGTGAGAATTAAGCAGGTGATTGACTTCCACAGTCAAAATCAGAATTCCACAATCCCAACAGCAAATGTTGATTGGGTTCCCTGGGTAAATGACTAGCTCTGCAAAATGCCCTATTGTTGAGTTAGAGTCAGAGACCACTTTAGGACTTCCCTCCCTATACAGCAATACCCATGGGTTTCCAGAAAGTGAGACAGGAAAAGGCACACATGCTCCTAGTGATGGCAGCTTGAGCTCATTAAGCTGCTTGATTTTTAGATATGCTGGCATTGTCTCAGGAGCCTGCTTTCACATTTATGGCCTTTCTAGACTACTTATCTAGGGGAGAAGCATGCTTCCTATTCGTGCTTAGCCTTCTTCAGTTATATATGATGTTATGCTCAGAGCCCAGACAAAGCGCACCACTGCTTGGACAGCCCCAGCACCTACTGTCAAAGGTGCAAATGGAAGAAACGACGGGGAGGTGCTCTCGGTGGAGGTCTTCTGTCAGTCGTGTTCGGGGATCCCACTATCTTCTTGAGGTCTTTTGAACAAATGCATCAAAAATAGCTGAACTATTAGAAAATTACTCCTTGCCACGAATGGGCATGTAGGTATTTTCCTGATGAGATAAAAAATTAGTCTTATTGTTCACCATCCCTATTAGTCTGCACTCCAGTCAATTCCTTCTTGTTAATTCATCTTGGAGTGTTTTAGAAGATTACTGAGCATCTACCAGTGCATTTTATGGGACAGTCTGTGGAAAGGACAGAACATCTGCTGAAGAGCCTTTACTCTATTTCCCCCACTACAATTCCCTACTCAGTGCTGTAGCTTCAGGAGGCTTTGAGTGAGCTGGTTGATCCTACCTTTGAACCCATCATGGATTTTTCTTTGTATTTTATTTCCTTTAATGTTTATTTCTTTCTTATGGCAGCCTCCTTTTGCCAAATGAGTAAGGCACTCCACTTCTTCCCAGCTTTTGCCCCTTTTACCGCCTTCCAAAAAGATTGTGGTGGCTGTATGACTGCATCTCAGTTTTTCCCGAGAGCAATCTCTGATTTCTTTTCAATCAGTTCATTTAATTGACCGTGTTTATTTCCCTAGCCCTTGTGGCTCCCTGAGTACAGCTATTCCTCAGAAGCTGGATGGTAAGCATCCTTTTCATGTTTTACCTGGAGACTTTCTTAAACCATCTCATCTGTTCTTAGCATTTGGGGCTAAGCCCAAAAGGGAAGCTCTCTCAATCAAAAGGCTATCTAAATGGATAATGTGATACTTTGAGACCTGTAACAAGGAGGCAAGTGTCCCAGTCCCAGTGCTCCCATGCTCATCCCACCAGAGCTATGGTAGCTTTGAAGGCTTGCTTCGGCAGGGTTCCCAATGCGGATGTTTGCAAGACAGCTAACTGGAACTTGGTACACGTGTACCTAGCATACTGCTTAGATGTAGAGCCTAGGCATGATGCCCATTTTGGAAGGCAGCTTTGTAGTCTTTATTTGCTTAATATAGTCCTCAGCTGTCCTCGTGAGAGTGGCTGTTCTCTGCATGTTCGTGTCCAAGAGCAGGAAGAGATGGAGGCAACTTTCATCAGGAAGAAGATGAAGTAACTTGGCACTCAATGGCATTTGGAGGCTAAATTGTCTCTTAAAAGATCATCCTTACTGCTTGTCTAAGGAGTTTCCAAGCTGTAAATAGGATGGGAAGAAGGATGCCTTTGTATCCATGTTCCCCTTTTCTAGATGTTGTCTTGGTGACATTAGTTGCCTTCTTCAAAGTCTGTAAAATTCTGTTTGAATGTTTTTGATGCTCTAGTTTGGCATACAGCATATATCCAAGCAAACTGACTTGAGACAGGAATGCATTTTCGTCTTCAGCAACTTCTGTCTGTGTCCAGTGCTAGCATCTGTATTAGCAAATACCATTTCTTGGAAACACCCTGGAGCTATTATTTTCCAAAATCATTTTAGAAATGACAAAGCACTGTTATTTCCTAGAAAGTTTGGTCACCTTCTTGCATGTGAATTTTTAAATCATTGTCCTATGATTTCCTTATTTCACTTGTTTTTATACTCTGTTTTAAAAATATGAGTCAAGAGTAATCAGGGAGAAAGGTACTGCATTTGAAATGTAAATAGAAGTAAATGCTACGTGTCATGCCAGTTAGTGCTCAGATATCCAAATTTTAATCTTGATGGCTCAGTTAAATAAAAAGAGATCCTTTTAAATAACTTAACGTTCCCTTAATGATTCATGAAAGGTAAACTTGAATGTTTAACTTCATTGCAATAATACAGCTAGTTCAATTCTTGTATTATTTTTAAACCCAGAGCCAGCAGGCTGGAGTAAGTTATTTGCAGTGTATTTTTTAAGTAATTTTTAAATATTAGCCATAACTGTCTGCTGTGTATAAAAAAAGGAGGGGGGGGGGGATATGTTTGAAGTTTAATCATGCTTCTACTTAGGCTCAGTCCCAGAGCAATCCTTTTTTCTGCTGCTGAGCTCAAACAGCTAGTAGTCAGGTTTGATCTGCTGCCCCATGGAGCAGTGCCCTATGTGAATTTGAAGTTTTCTCAACCCGGGAGGCCTGCAAATAAAGACTAGCCTCAGGTAGCTAGATCTCTCCTTCCCAAAGCAGCTCCTGGGGCGCTGCCTGAAGCAGTCCTCCTCAAATTGTTTCAGGCAATTGCTATAGACTATCTCCACTACTGCCCCTCTTACCCCTCCTTCCTTCTCCTCCTCCTGGCATAAGGGAGGAGTTTGGGAGTCCAGGAGTCCTATTTGACTTTAATAAAATGAAGGAAAAAAAAATAATAAAAAGCAGAGCAGTTTGTAGGGAACTGGCACAGGCTGTGGAAACAGGAGCCACAGCAAGACAAAACCCAGTGGCCTTCAAAACTTTTTCCTCTTCTTTTTCACCACATGACTTGGAGGATGTGGACAGTAATTAAAGGACCCCCTAGCTCCTCATTTTCTGTGCCTGGTCCTTTGATCTGGTTTGTGTCGGGTAGCTATTTTCATTGTTCCTGTCTTTTCTTTTATTCTCACCCAGCCCCTTTGATGTGAGCAAAGATGATCTTTAATTCCAAAACAGGAGATGGGCAGGATAGCAGTACTGGCCTTACATAATGCATCTTTCACATCTTATTTTTAAACTTGAGCATAATAGGTGTAAGTCAGAGCCTGGGGAGCATTAACCCTTTCCACACAGGGGAACTGCCAAGGAGGTTAAGAGCCTATTGCTTTTAGTAACGTCAGTCAGGTTAATCTTCTGTAGATGCCTACAGATGCATTTGCAAAAAAGATTATTATTATTATTTTCCTGCAAATATGATGGATCTCTAAATATAATCTGGAGGGAGTTTGTCCTAATTGTTCCCATGTGGGAAAAATGTGCTGAGAAAGAACAGTAAAGCTAATGCAGTTATTCTGACTGGCTTCACTTGGCAGCACAGTGGGAGTGAAGCATACTGTTTATTAGTGTATGTTAATAAACTATAAGGGACAAGCTGCGGGTGGTGGTTTATAAACTGTTAGCTCAGGTACGATAGATGACAATATGGAGGTTATTAGTAACATTAGCAGGCGAAAAGGGCTGCAGGTTCTTATCGTTGTCGAGAAATCGCAGAATCCCGTTCTGTCTCTGTGCACTGCATCTTCATCGCAGGATGTGCAGAATAGCTGCGCTCAGCCTCACTGAGCCAAGGAGGGTGTCACCCGCGGGACCCCTGCCCTGGGTCATTGAGGCACCCTCCTGCCAGACTATCCAAGGTGGCATCTCTGCCACCCTCCTGCCAGGCTGTCCAGGATGGCACATGCAGCACCACATGCCATGCTTTTTTGGGTGTCACATATGGCACCATGTGCCATTCCTTGCAGTGCAGGGTGGCTCCTGTGACACCCCAGGGAGGCAGGTGGTGCTAGCAGCCCTGTCCCCGGGGTGTCCCCAGGGAGGGTGGCAGCCTTGGGGAGGTGCCGCATTAACGCAGTCCCCATCTGCCTTGGCTGTGCCTCCTCCCTTTGGGCCCCAGCAACAATGGCTCTGCTTCTGCTGCCTGCGCCCTGCCTGAGTGGGCCCAGTGACATTTGCAGGGTTCAGTCGTCACAGCACAATTCGCTCGGGAAATGGGCCTCTAATTGCAAATATGTAGCCCAGAATTTTAAAACTTCAGGACTTGAGGCACCCTTACCCTGTTTAAATGCCATCAAGGCAGGGGAACAGCATTACCCATCGCTTTTTATTTTAACAGGATTTGTGACTATCTGGAAATTCAGAAAATTGGAAGTCTGCTGCTCAGCCACTTAAACATTAACGTTTAAACATTTTGGCACTATTTTCCATGTTTGGGAGCAAATCTAAATGGACAAAAATTAAAAAAAAATAAAACCCCATAAAACATTATCCCTGTTACTCTGGGGAGAATTAACTTGAGGCAAGAGGCAACAAATTGTCAATAAGAAATAACAAAGAAGCAGTGAGGACAGCAAAGGGTTAAGTGTGGTAATGGGCAGAGGACAATATGCAGCGTGATGTGTCTGATTATGTTTTAGTTTAATGCCTGCTTTTTTTATATTCATTCACAAAATATATCTGCATACACACCTCTATGTCTGAAACAACTTCAGATGTGGATTTATACTCTCATGACACCAACTCTTTTAGCGACATAAATTTTTGTTATGTTTGTGTAGTTCTTAAAATAACAGCTGTTTATTAAATAACTTTCAGGGAGATTCTTATTACATGTTATGGTCCTGCATCAGCAAACTACTTCAGCAGATGCCCAACCTCAGCACATGACTGGACACGTAGGCTCTTCAGCCTGCACTTGCTTAAACCTGGGCACATGCTTAAATACTTTTCTGAATAGGGGCCAAGACCAGATATAGTGAATACCTATAATTAACTTTGCTAAATGGCTTACAGTTTGCCACTTGTTTCCACGTGCTTTAAACTTCCCATTTGATTATCACTTGGGCTGAACTTCTGCGTGTTTGTCCGTGTCTGCAGATCTCTCTATTTTTTAATTCAGTTGGCTCCCTCAGAATATTTCTGAGTTAGGAGTGAAGAAGGAAAAATTCTCTTTCAGTTCTTCCAGTACAGTTTTAATTTGATACCAGTGGTTTTGTAGCTGTGGTGCTCCAAGGAAATGAAGGAAAGGTCGTAGAGAGAAATAATATTTTACTAGAGCAGGTTCTAGAGTTGGAAAAAGTAGACACACTTCAGAGATCTGGCAAAGGGACGTGAAACCTGTAATACTGTCCACTTTTCCAGCTGTACCAGCTAATCTAATAATAAAATCTAATAGGGAAATGTAATTTTTTGTTTTAGACAAAGCAAAACAAGCATTGAAATTGGAAAGTTGGCACCAACACATTCCTTGATGAGTACTAGAGCCTTTCCTTGAGTTGGAAAAGAAGGAAAAAAATTTCTCTTTCTAAAGAAACCCTAGTTTAAGGGCTTGAGCACACACAGATAGCCTCTAGTTAGGTTTCAGTACTCTGATGAAGCCTGCCTTTTTTGTGATTTCAGTGCACATACTCCCTGCCTGCCTTGATTGGCAGCTGGGTAGCAGACCTCTGCAGCTGTGACAATTTGCCTGAGGGAGACTGTAAGTGTCTCATTGAAACTTGCATTGTAAAATCCTCCAAAATACCTCCCATAATATTAGGCACAGGAGAAAAACACAGGTGTGAAAAACTTTCACAGATCCCATGAGTTCAATGTCTCTTGGCAGCTTTGGTGGATTTGGTGTTATAATATAAATTTTAAACTTGCATTTATGAAACAGAAGTTGTTCCATCTTCTGTCACAAGAAGTGGTGAAAATAGGTGGCGCTTGCACTGCGCCGGGATGATAAGGACTGGTTGTGCACTGGTGAAGCCTGTCTACCTGCCATAACTCAGCAGCAGGCTCCAGCACAGAGAGGACACAGGTGTCCCCGCTGCAGAATCATGTCACTGCTGGCACAGCAGTACTTTAGGAGCTCGTATTTTCTGAGTGAAGGCATGGTCTCACACTGTCCAAAAATAAGCACTCAGTGCTTGATTCTGCTTCCACTCAAGGAGGGACTTGAAAACCCAAGTGATGTCTCATTGAAATCAACCTTCCTACATGTATGTAAGATTTTATCATTTTCTCTTTCACTGGTTAAGTAGCTTAACTACTACTTGTTAGCAGTAGCACATAAAGAGATACAGCACTGCCAGCATTACTGGAAGATGAATCTCAGCTTCTAAATGCCTGATCCTTTTGCTGGTGTGCTTATTCCTAGCTGCTTGCCTGTGTGTTACAGCAACTTTACTTCTTATGTTTGCCATAAATGAATCTCAGTATGACTGCAGCCTTAAGATCTGGCACTTCAACAGTCTCAGTAGGGTCAACACAATATTCAGGAATTAACGTTCTGAAGAAATGCAAGAAGCTAAATTTAGACTTAAGAAATGTGCCTGATTTGAGTGAGCTGTGGGTACACTGATCCATGGAAGTTTTCCTACACACCAGCCAGGCTTTATTTGTTGCTTAAAGGGCGGAGATTTTAGTTATGTTGGAACATTTGATTTGCTTGCTTGAATTGTTTTTGATTAGTGACTGAGTGAAAGGTTAAGCTTTAATAACATATCTGCTGTAATAAAATCATGTTGGTGAGTGATACATGTGGCTAAAAAGACTTAGATACACCAGTCTGTTAAACAAATATAATTTGTAAATGCTCTGGAAATAAACATATAAAACCAAAGCAAATTTAAATAATTTTTTAACTCTTTCTGGGGCTAAGACTTTTTGTGAAGAGACTGTCTTGTTCTGCAAGCTGGGTTAACAGGGCAACATGGCTAAAGCCTTAATAAGAGGTAAACTGTTTTGAATTTAGTAACAAGAAGTGTTAATGCATCACTGATTTTCTGTTGCGGTGTACTAGTGACAGACCCAGTGACTAGCTAAAGCTGAAAAGAACAAGTGTTATTTGGCCTTGTCAAATCTCAAATTAAAATGACATTCACAAATTTCCTGAGAGACTCTTGGTACTCTTTACCTTTTCTTCTGAGCTACAAGCTTTTTTCTGTTCAACACAGATCAATGATGTTGCTGTAATATGTAGATTCTGTGAACTGATAGTTGTTTCAGAAGGGATGAGGTTGTTTCAGTTTCAGATTTTTATCAGAGTTTTCTGCTCTTGGTGCTTTCCACAGACTGTTCTAGGAGCCATGAAACTTGTGCTAATGTATAGTGATTTAATGTACTGTAAACTACACAAAAGAGCTCAGTTCCATGGATGTGTAAAGCTTTTGTATAAATAATTTTAATGATGCCAATTGAGAAGCTGAACTCAAAGTTCAGGTGAATGTTAGCAGTATTAGTTGAAAGCTCAACTTGAGATGCTCGCTTGTCGCAGCTGTTTCATTTCACACAGTAACATTTTAAACAAGCTGTGCAAAGCAGTTCAGTGTCATGTTTCTTATTTCACAGACGGGGAAACTGAGGCATAAAGCTATTGTGTTCCTTACCTCTCTGATGCACTTGGGAGGGCATAAGCAGAACATGAAGCCTCTGTATAGTGCTACTGGTATATTACTGACTGTTGTGTACTGCTCCTCATTGTCCCTTCAGCGAGGAAGGGAAAGTATTTGGAAAAGTATCTCGGAAAGTATTTTGGAAAGTATTTAAATTAAAAAGTAAAAAAAGTAAAAAAAAATATTTAAATTAAAAAGTATCTTGGAAAGTATTTAAATGGCAAAGCTTGGGAAAACCATTATTTCTTATGGCAGTGGAGATGTTGTTACATTACTCTGCTTACCAAATAAATAAATGAAAGTGTGTACCCAATAAAGGTAATAGTAAAGGAAATAGTAGTTTTGAAAAAACAAATAGAAAAAAACCCTAACCAAACCCAAACCACTGTAGATTAGAGTGTCTGTTGTCTACTTATTTTTGTCCCTGATCTCTGTGTAATTTACATCCAAAATATGAAGTGACAGAATCTGGCAGAATCAGATCTGTACAGCAGAGCTTAATGGTCATGTAGCAGGGAATACATAAAGCTCTTCAAGCCTGCTTGGTTCTCCCCCATGCACGTGAGCAGGGGTTGGGGGAAGGAGTGTTGTATTTTTCTTGGAAAAGGACCTTTTCAGTTTCTCCTAATCTGGCACCTGGAGGTCCAGCTGTGCTAGCTTGAGGCTGTGTGTAGTCTCATGCATGGGAAAGATGATGGACAGATCACTGTACAAGTCAAAACGTTTCACGTCTCTATAGGCGATACTTATAGCTATATTTGTGAATAGTGGCAGTGCAGAATTGGAGGTGGAATTACTCCTCAAGCAATGATTTGCCAATAGTGCTACAGTCTGGTCTGGTTTTTGTTGTGATTTACGGAGAGGGCCTGCAGCACGTGGATTTTCCAGCTTTGCTAGCGCTATAGCCGCTATGGAGCTGCTGCTCCTGCCATCATTGCTTCCTGTCTCCATGGGCTGAGCTCTGCCCATGGCCTGGAAATGTGTCACTCTGGATATGTTTGGCTTGGTCTTCTCCTAATTTATACCAGCTCTGCTTCAGTGTATTTCTATTGGCTTAACTCAATGGCAGTATTCCTAATTGACTTAGGTATAAGTAAGAATATCAGGTTATTTCTAGCAGTTTAGTTCTCTTGATTTATTTTCATTCTTCAGTCACTCAAATGCCAAGGTTAATTTGCTCTTAAAACACCTAATTTCCTAGAATAATGAAAGTGACTCCATATTTATAGCAGAAAATAGACCACTTTGCAGAATTAAACCATTCTCTAGTTTTGAGAGGTGGTAGGTGTTGTTTGGTTTTGATTACAGAACTTTGAAACCATTGGGTTAACATCTGAGAATGGAAAGATTTTAATTTTGCCCTCACTGGTACTCTTGGATCTTCTGGATTCCTCATCTGTGGATTGGGATCTGATATGGAGTGGCATGTACTTGGCCCAAAATGTTTGCAGTACTATTAATAATAAATGATTTTAATAGAGAACTTCTTACAGCAGAGAAGAATTCGGAGATAGACACTGTGCCTTCACAAAGATGCCAAATCTCCACAGTGTACATTAGTCAGTGAGTTAAACAAGCATCAACATTAAAACAGACGTTATCTCCTGCAGTGTGTTTTCTTAGTGCTTTGTCCATTACAGCTCCAGAATGATGAGGTTTCTAGTCCTTCCCACTGGAAACGGCTCCTTTCTAACATTTATTCTGGATGTCTTCTGGTGTCTAGCATCAAATTTTGTTTCTGATCTCCTCCTGCCCTTCCCAACATGTTTGGTGGAATGCATTAAGGGTGTTTACCATGCGTGAAACCCTTGTAAGCAGTTCCTGCACCCTCCTTAGCTGTTATTTAACAGAGATACATATAATTAGACCTTTTAACCTTTCCTCATAAATCAGTTCATCCAGCCCATTAATCACTTCTGGTGCCCTCTTCTGAATTCTCTCCAATTTGTCATCATCCTGTGGCTGGGGACAGCTCAGTGACCACAGACCTGTGTGGAGATTCAGTCCCAGCCTGCTGCATCCGGGGACAGGGTTTACTTATTTTGTCCCTCTTTCCCTTCGCTTCATTCCCAGGCAGAATATATCTCCTATCCACTCTGCATAATCACCTTTAAAACATTTATGGAGATAATTTGCAGTCTTCCAGACCCTCTATCATTTTCTGATGTCGAGTTAACAGAGGTTGAAAGGAAAAAGGAGTGAACATGATTCCCTTCCTCCCTCCCTCTCTTTCTCCTTCCTCTTTCCCCCCCTGCCTTCCGCTGCTCCCCACCCCAAAATAAACAGCACAATTCTTCATTTGGTGCATACAGAGTCATACTGAATGTGAGGAAAGAGGTAGCATTAGAGTGGAAAAAAGATGCTGAAAATATAATTGCCTAATTGTGAATCCTAAGTAGTGCAGGCAGCAGGGGCAGCCCTGACTGGAAGAATCAGAGGGTCACTAATTCACACTGCCAACATTCTAATTAGCTGTGCAAATGTAATGTTTATATTGTTGGCGATGGATTACAATATCCAGTGTAGAATAGAAAGAAATAAATGAATTGTGTCAGTGGAGCTGTGTAGAAAACATTTCTGCCGCCCCATTAAACCATGAGAAGTAGCTTAGCTACTAAAAAAAGTTTGTTTTCAGGCTGATGCACAAGTCTAATTGGGTTTCCAAAGAAAGGAACACATTTTAATTATTAATTAGAAATCAGAGGAGTAAAAGAGTGGAAATCTGCTTCAGCTGGAGGTTTTGCTCAATGCTGGATTTCTCCTTAATAAGCTGAAACATTCCAGGCCTGCCTCAGTTAGCGGTTGGGTGCAGTGGCTTTACTCGGGGGGTAGACATCTTAATGCTCATGTAATTATCATGTAATTATTTTGTAATGTGGGATCAAAATTTTGCATAGATGGCATTCTTTCACTGAACTTGAAAAATAAAGTTGTGTTCATTAATGCAGTGATTCAGTCATTCTGGTTTCAGAAGCAGGGTTCCCTCATCTCCCTCCCTCTCTTTAACACACAAATATTTTGAAACCATTTTAGAGGTGGTAACTTCAAGATAAGTAGGATTATTGCATTTAGATTTAGTTGAATATTTATCAGATTTCTTGACGCTTTCAACAGAAGTGTCAAGTGGGTTGCAATTACCATCAAAGCTGATAGGTACAAATAAGCGATTGTGTCTGCTAGTGCAGGGTGGCGGGTTCATAAAGGTGGGTTTTTGTGGAAGTTGCTTTCTATGAATTTTCCTCCCTGTTGCTTTTGAGCTTCAACAATCGATATTGTTAAAGATTGACAGACTGTCAGAAGATGTTACGTGGATTACAGACCATCATAATAAATATTCCCAATGGTGTGACAGGGTATGTTCTAATGAACAGAGAGCGTGGAGCTGCCTCTTTGGACTTGTGCTTTTTAATGCCTAGAAATAAGCGTGAGCAGAGTTCTACTCCTGTTTACAACTGCAGACAGCTTGTCTGCACAGATGAAAATGTTACCGCGTGAGTGCCGTAACACTTCTTGGAAATCACTGGCAGCCTGGAAACAAGCTGAATCGCAGGTTAAACCTGAGAAATTATACAACATACCAAGAGCTGCTGGCTCTTGAGGTGCTAGATGTTTGTAGATGCATGTGTGTCTTAAGGGGAACTGCCCGTTAAATGTCTCAGCTTTAATAGGGAAAGGGGATGGGAAGGAAGAGCACTATGACTCCATATGGCTCCCTCAGTGTGGCAGTAAATCCTTGTGTTAGTGGGCTGCAACTGTGAGGAAGTACAGAGCTGTCTCCTGATGTTGCTGTTTCATAGTAAAAAAACCCCATAGACAGGATGGGGAGGATGTGGCTAATGTGAAGTGGATGGCTTCCTTTGGAGTTATGGATTGCATTAACTCATAGATACAGCATTATGGCAAATAAAATGTCTGACTTAACAGAACAACCATTAAGAAAATTTCAGCTGGCCTTTTTTTCATGTATCTACAGAAATTGTGATGTTTGAAAATGTTTGGTTTGGATTCATGAAAGAAGTTAAATAACCTTATTGTGAGCCATTGAGCACCTGCTTCTACCCATAAGACTCAATGTATCTTTTTCCAAAATCTTGTTTTAAGAAGTCCATGAGAAAAGATAGTTTCTTACTTTCACTTTGTCAAATAGCTGAACTGTACTGTCCTACGCCTTCTTTATAGTATCTTTAAATGCTGCTTAGTCATAAAGTGTTTGACAATGATAGTATCGATACCAAGATGGGACACGATGATGTGTACTGCTCCCAAGAGGTAATTCTGTTGGTGTGGATTGTAAGGTGACTCCTTACTTAGAAGTGAAGTTTTCTGTATTATCAAAAAGAAAACCACCTTCATGACTCGTATTCTTGCAGCAGAAGTCGTTAAGCTTCATCCTGTAACAGAAGTAACAAGTAATTAATAATAAGCATTTGTGATAAAAAAAAACAAAATAAAACCTTCACTTTCAAGGGGCCATGTATTGGTATACGTGTCCCCCAGCTGAATCATGTGGATGGGTGGAATGCGGGTTCTCCTGCACAAACTCACTTTGGGAAGAGGCTGTGATAATTTGTGACTTGACATATTATTGCCATGTTTCCTTTTGATCATGCCAGACATCCACAAGGCTTTGTCACATCCTTGTAGGAGAATGAACGTGAGTCTCTGCAAACTAAGTATCTTCCATTCAGAGATCAAAAGCAAGTGGGTCCTTGATTAAAAAAAGGTCAACTTCTACCAGACATGTTTGTTGCCGTAGCCAGATGATAGAGTTGATAATCCTGTCTCCTCCTCTCCCTTGCTGGAAGTTGGAAAATAATTACAAGTACTGTTTTGAAGGCTGAGAGTGTGGCAAATGTGTCTAGTGAAAACAGTCATCTTTTCTTGCTGAAGTCAAAGGAAGAGCTCAAATCGCCTACGTGTTCATTGGTCACACTAAGAAGTGTGGACTTCTGCTTTGAAAAGTTTAAATAATCCTTTATTTTATGAAGGCTGCATTATCTTCTTTTTTTTTTTTTTTTTTTTTTTTTTGTGTGAAAAAGGAAGTGCAGAAAAACCTGCTATTCTGGAGCAGTATAACAGAAATGTATGAGAAATCACAGATAGTCTTTAACTTCAGCAGCTTCATGGAGATATTGCAACAGGGTTTTAGGCTGAGATTAGCACAAGAATACGTATTGATGAAAGGGAGGTCATGAAGCCTCATGTGTGAATGTGTGGGTGGGTCTGTGTGATAGGATTGCTGATACTTTGACTTCTCCAAATGTCCTGAATATATGTTTTCCAGTTGAGCATCCTGGCACAGAATAACAGACAGCTCTTCTTCAACTGACTATCAAAACAACTTCAGATCACTGGATATTCTGTGGTGCACAGATACCACTTGCCTCATATATTTCAACTGCTGAAGTAACCCCTGTTACCAGGTTTTAAAAGCAGCCTCTCTGTGACATCCCCAGCCACGCCACAAGCCTGTTGTGAACAGCACTCTTTAGCTAAGGCACTGTTTTCAACCTGGTAGTTTCTTCATCCACTGCAACTTCAGAAAGCTCATCTGTTGTGTGGGAGAGGACGAGATTAGTAGCAGTGGCATGTGCCTAGCACTGCTGCGTGATTTGCAGAGGTACTTGAGAGATGCCTGAAGGGTGTTTATGTTCATGTTGCCATTTTCAGTAATCAAATCTTATTGATTTTTCCAAGAAATCAAAATTCTTTTATAGGAAAGAACTATGGAAGTTTCTCTTTCACTGATGGATTCTTTATTTCTAAAAGTTGCAGCAACTTAAGAAGCGTTTCTTTCTTTTTGGTCCTCTATGCTTCAGCACACACAGAAGCCTGTCTTTGAATCAGTCTGGGTAGTGTTTCATGAGGTACATTTGCTGATGTTCTTTTTTCTTTCTAAGCTATCTGTGGAACAACTTGCTGCTCCCTTCTTCCATGAAAAATCCCCCCCTCCCCCTTAGCTCAGGGGAGCCAACACAGTCAAAATAGTGTGGTATCTAACTAGTGTGCAGGCAGCAGTGACCTTGAGAGCTTCATGATGGTAACCAGAGCATCCAGTTTGGGAGTGCAGTAGTGCACTGTTTGCAAGTCTTTGCATTTCATGTTACCTGTAGAAATGTTTTGAATGGAATGCATACTCTCATACAAGCAATAAATTCAGACATACAAGCAAGTAGCTACAGATTTAAGTATCGTTTAGTCTTTGTTATTTTAGGGAGGCTTTTGCAGTCTGCTGCATTACACTGTGGTGGGTTAACCTTGTCCAGCTGCCACATGCCCACCCAGCTGTTCTCTCATTCACCATCCTCAACAGCACATGTAGAGAAAATGAGATGAAAAAGCTCATGAGCTGAGATAATAGGGAGATTGCTTAGCAGTTACTGTCACGGGCAAAACAGACTCAACTTGGGGAAAAGTAATTTTAATTTATGCCAAGAAGGGCTGGGAAATGGGGGGTTATGGACAGTCCAGTGATGATCAGTCAGTGGTGGGTCTGTCTGGAGCCAGCTGCATCCAGAACAGGGCAGCCGCTGACCTCAGAGAGGCCCTCCTGCAGCCCCCCTACTACTGGAGCTTGGACATGTACGCCCAATCCGTACACACATTTCCATCCTGTGCTATGCAGTGCAAGCCCCAACCAGCCTGACCCTTGGCCCCCAAGCAGATGTCTCCAACTTTTCTTGCCTGCTGTCAGGGTAAGTAGGTGATGGGCTCTCACCCGAATGTTGATTCTGAGCCTGGCTTGTGGAGGCCCCCTTTGATCTTTTATTTTGGCTTCTCACCAGGGGGTCCAATTTTTAAAGGACTGGGGTAATGATCAGATTATTATCATTATCCCTGTTTCAGAATTCACTGTTCTGCAGACCTTGTATTTCCTGCACTCTTGCTGGGTAGCTAGTTAGCAAAGGGTCTCTGAGAATGATGTGCCACCAGATGCAAGATCCGTTTCAGTGATGCTGGGAGGAATAAAATGGGGACTGCAGAAAGTTGCTTGTCAGTGTCACAAAGTGTGGCTTGCTCTTTACTGCTTTCCTCATTTAGCCATCACAGTGCACAGAATACAAGGCATGTGGGGGGTCGAGAAGAGACTTCTTTGCTTTTGTTCTGGGTACCTGGGAGTGTATGTTAGTATGTCACAGTGCAAGACCGTGTGTACACTGCAGCAAAACTCAGTTTAGAATTAATACCTGCCTGGAGTTCTCTTTGTACTTAGGGAGAAATTGAGCTTTATCAATCATTCTAAGTGTTTGTGCTCCACTCTTCAGAATAAGTACTGTTCAGATTTGCATACTGCCTGATTTATTAATCTGAGTAAAAAAAAAGACCAAAATATACCCGGTCCATTGAATATTCTATCTTTCGGCAGATCAGGAAGACGAAAAATACTGAACTCTTGCCCAAATAGAACTCTTCAAGCAGCATTTGTGGTAGAAATAAGCTGGCAGACCAACAAAGGCTGCCCGTATTTACCATTCATAGCATTTTATTGCTAGATACAGTGGCTAACTCAGATGTCAAAAAATAAGAGACTTTGCACAAAAGCTGTTTTTTATTCATTTTGCGCCACTCTTCCTAATGCCACCCAAACCAGCATGTGTTTTAATGGCCCTTCTGTATCTCCATTTTTATATCAGTGTAGCTGTTTGAAATTTGGAAATTCTCAGTTGCCCTGTGTACTCTAACATTTTGAAACTGTGTTTTAGTGTATACGTATTTTGATGCCCCTGTTTGCTTCAAATGGCAAAAGCACTGAATATGAAATAGAATATCTTAACAGTTTTCTGACTTAAAAGATGGCATTTATTGTGACACAGAAAGAGTTAATCCTAGACTTTTAGCTCTGAGCTTAGTTTATTGAGCTTCTGGATACACGTGTTAATTTTCTCAGATGAGGGATAATGGATGTCACTTGAGAAAACAGTACTGATTTGGGTTCTTTCATAGTTTGTGGGTTTATGTCCCACATGGTATAGAAGCAGGCTCTGGGAGATTGCCTGAAATATGCCTGGCCTCTCAGCTGCACTAAAAATAATTCCTGCTTCCCTTATTTCTAGAAGTAATTCTGAGATGCTGCAGACCTTTTCAGCTCCTTGTTTAGGAAAAAGATTTCTCTTCAGCTTTCAAGTAGCAATAAGGGAATGGTCTTTAGGGGTGACTTGTATTTCTAAACCACTCCTTTGTAAGAATTTATGTGTGTTTTGGAGATCTTTTGTTTTGTTTCATCGCTTTTGTCAGGAAGTGTTCTTGGTTGGGTGACCTTCTTTCTACGAGAACAGCAGTTCACATTGGATTTTGGCAAAATGGGTTTGATAGTCCTTGCTTTACTAAGCACTAGCACCTAGATGACAGTAATTCACCCTTTAATACCCCCACAAAACCTATTTATGCAGAACTTGACATGATTTGCAGTCTCCGTAAAGGAGGAACATAGGACTTAAGCGGTGCCTAGAATTAATTTTTTTGACCTCCATTTCAGTTGAGTTGAAGTATTAGGCTTTTCAGACAACTAAGCTGTTCTTGCTATAACCTGGCACTTAGCACCTTATAACAGAGTCATGCTATCAATTCTGTGGCATTCATGTGTCTCCCTTGTAATGTGAATTGCAAGGGAAATTGCTGCCCAGCACCTGAGAGTTTAAGGCTCCAGTAAAATTTATCTTAGGAGCAATACTAGTCTAATTTAAACCAACACAATCACAGCCTTTTAATTACTATTGGGTTACCATCGTCCACTTAACTGTAACATGTTGTCAGTGGATGCCAACAAGCACCCCAAAGTGAGAGTAGAGTATTTGTCTGAGGTTTGTGATCAACAACACACACAGGTCTGGGGGTGTTATTTCATTTATTTACTTCTGGAGACAAAAAAAAAAAGTGCTGGCAACTCATAGTTTTGAGAGAGTTTTTTTCCCAATGCCTGTTTTAGGGAAACATCTGAATGGAAAATTTTGTTTCCATGAGTTCAGATAACATCTGCATTAATATGGTATATGGTAAGGATCATTAATGTTCAGAGTATGTTATCAGGTGTTCTCTAATGCACTTTTGATGAGCTTTAATGATGCTTGCTGTAGTGTTTTTTCATCTTTTCTCTCCCTCCCCTTTTTTTTCTGCTTGATTGTAATAATGACTTAACCCAGGTGGTAGACTCTATCCAGAAAGTGCCCAAGGGAAATATTATTCCCTAGTACCAGCAAACATCACAGAGAGTCACTGAATTCACTATGGTAGTTTGCCCAGGAGAGATGATCTTGGCTCTCCCCTTGGGTGTCTGGACCTGCCCCCCATTTGCAGTCTAATAATTTGGCTTTGGGAAGAGATGGAGAAATGGCAGAAAGAAACAAAATTAAAAGCATAAATGGAGATGAAGGAGAGAAGCCAGTAATGCATGGTAACTTTTAGATTATTGATTTCTATTAGAAAATAACTTGTTGTAGAATAGGATCCTGGAAAGTGTTTGGATTGTTTGGAGATGAGGTCAAAACAGCAAGGCCTGAGTATGTGTGAGGGCAGAGATTTTTCTCTTTGGGTATCTTGGGTCAGAGATTGGTTGTGATTCATGCTAGAAAATACTTCTGTTTTCTGGAAATAACTTATATTTGTTCTCAGTATTTGTTTTTTATAGCTCCCATAATCTGCACTATCAGTCAGGAAACTTATTTCAAAAGACATAGTTTCATTGTCCTTTTTATGCCATTCAGTTGCACAGAAAAGCAAGCTTTAAAGTGCCATGGATACACTGCAGCTTCATTGAGTAGAGATGCCATATAAAAGTGCAAAAGCAAAAATACAGGCAACCGTGAAAGAAAAATACTACAAATACCTTCAACTGAGCGAGTTCTTTGTAGTACCGAGTTTGCAGAGTGTCAGGTATCACTCACTGTGTGCCATTAAGATTTACTGGCAGTAGCCAGCGCCTGCAACACAAGCAAGAGTAAATCACGTTGGTTGTTTAAAAGATGGTCTCTTGTAAGTCTACCCAGATTTACAAGCACATGGGAAGAAAGAGGTTCTTTGTTTTCCTGGTTTTTTTTGGTTGTTGTCCCCCCGTCCCCCCCCCAATCTCTGCTTCATTGTTTGCAGAAGAATTCAAAAGTAAAATACCCAGGAAGAAAATTATGCTGTTAGGTTGCTTTTTGGCTGCACTACACTGAAAGCTGTATTTTGCAAACGTAATTTGTAACAGCAAATGGTGTACAAAGGGAAAGGAGTCACGTCGTTGCACACAAGCTTTTCCATTTTTTGTACAAAACCTTGTTTAAATCATTTTGTGCCCTCCGCTTCTTAATGTCTTTCCCCACACAGCAGTTGACCAGGAGCCCCCGTTGCCCCAGGGCTGCTTGTATGGTATGGGGAGACCTTTCTTAGCAAAGGGTGCTGCCGGCGGGGAGGCTTGAGTGTGGCTTCCCACCAGTGGCCGTTTTATCTGAGATTTTCTTTGAGGCTCTTTCTACTTTCTGAAAGCACTTTACACCATCTCTTAATCTGCCCACATCTGCCCCTTTTAGGCTGCAGCAGCCTCTTAATATTTTCCACGGATGGGGCAAGACTGGAAGGACGCAGTGCAAGTCTCCAAAAATGGAAATGAAAAACCTTAGTGATATCTGGCCCAAAACTGTTTTAGATTTCGCTTGGAAAAAAATGAGGCTTTTTAGTGGTCTTTTACTTCTGGGATCATGGTTTCCCTCCCCAGTGAGATGCATTTTGTGTCAGCTGTTTCTATATTAAAAAAAGTCTCCTGAAATAACTGCTCTTGGCTTGTCAGCATCTGGCAGCCTCTCCTCCTGGAGCAAGCAACACCAAGATCCTGTGTGAGGCGAAGGACCTCAGCCCATCTCACCCCGGTGAGGAGGGGGTGCCCAACCTAGCTGGGGTCACAAGTGAGGCAGCCCACATGGATTGCACTGTGAGTGCTTCTGATGTGCCTGGCCTGTGTGCGCACACCCCGATTAGATTTCTGTTCTTGTCAGTCCATTAAACCTCCCAAAGTGATTTGTTCTCCCCAGAGGGGGTGGAAAGGTAAAAGGAGAAAGAATGAGGAAAATAAAGAAGGGCTGGAGGGGGGAGAGGGTGAACCCAAAATGAGTAAAACAGAGCTGCTGAATCCAATAGCCAAGTATTACATTATAGATTCCCAGTTTGGATATAAACAAAATGTTTCCTTAGGGCAGAACCGTATCCAAAATTTGGAGAAGTTGTTTTCCAGAGCCAAAACAGCTATGCTCTGTCCTGCCTTAAGAGAGGAAGAGGGTGGCATACCCTTTGCACCCCTGTCCTCATGCCCTAGCTCCCTCCACACACCCGTGCACCCATCAGTCCCTGGTTTGCACAGTGAGCAGCGGTAGCAGGGCTGCTTATATTTTATAGCTGGAGCCCTGGGTGACTGCTGCTGCCCAGGGCAGGCAGCTGTCTGGCCTGGCTCCTGCACACATTGTGCATGTCACTGCTGCCCTTCCTCAGGCCAGGCCCGTGTGCTGTCATGGTCACTGTGGCTGGAAAAGCCCAGCCTCTCATGGCAGGACAAGCACAGTTTGCTGCCACCCGCCTTGCCTCTGCTGCCTGGCCTGGGTTCAGCTGCCTGCCTCCATCTGTCCGACTCTTCTGCTGACCTCCATTGTCTTCTCATAGCACTGTGTTGTCTTGCCCCGCATCTTGATCACTCTGATTTAATATGACCAAGGGTGATCATCCAGTTCTGTTGCTGTGTCATTCCACATTGCCAGATCAGATTCCACAGAGCCAGACTGATGTGGCTCATGTGGCACTGTGTGATGGTGACCATGTGGCAGTGGCTTCCCCTAACATCCCTGCAAAGGGGCTGGGGACAGAGCAGGGCAAGGCTGGGGCAGTTGGTGTGTTTCAGGTCAACCAGGTTCTTGGTTTTTAGGAGTCTCCATCTCTTAAAATATCATTCAGCTAAATGGAGAGCATTTTCTAACAAAACAAGGAACCCAATGCCAAAAGAGCACAAATGTTGTCACCAAAGTTAATAAAAGTAAGGAAATTAATACTTATAGTTGACCTCCAATACCTAGGCACAGTGGGGTGTAGCAAGGAAGTAGTTAGAAAGGCACCATGGTGAGCCTTAGCTGTGAATTACCTTATTTTTATTAACTTTCTGACAACCTCAGTGAATTTCCTTTCTTTTTATGAAGTGATTAAAAAAGCTAATCAGATCACGTAATTAAAATACATAATTACACAATCTCAGAGTTTTTCATAATTACTGTACATGGTAAATATTGTTACCTGATAACACTTTGCACAAAAATTCTGATGGGAAATTGTGTAGGATGTTTAGGAGGTTTCTGCTTTCCAGTGTTTCCAATGGATGCTTCTATAACAACATTAGTTCGATAGTAATTGTTTTCCAATTGAAAACATAGCGAAACTCTAAAATAATGACTCAGTTGTCTTTTTTTTAATGATTTTGTATGTATCAGGGAGCTGGTACATGTTGACATGGTGTTTCTGTGCAGTTATAAATGGCTCTTTCCTTTGTGCTCACACTTCTGCTTTGCATCTTGTTAGGCACCAACACTAGAAAATGTGTGTTTTGATTCAAAGCAACACAGTAAGAAAAAAATCAGATCAGATGCAGTATCTTAATTCCAGCCCAAGTACTGAATTAAGATGGAGTCACTCTTAAGTCTGTGTACAGTGACTGCAGGGTAGATGATGTTGCTGATTGTCAGGTATCTGGGAGGTCTGGGGCTATGGTTATGTTCTTGGGAAATCCAAAGATACAGCCTGATGTGTCTTTAACAATAAGCTCTTGGAAATCCAGAACTCCAACCTCTGAAGTGAATTGTTTGAAATTGTACAGTTACTGCTGTATGTGAGAAGATTAGTTTTATACTCAGATGCCCTGTAACTGAGGTGGAGTTTCCATGTTGCAACAGAAGACATTGAGCTCCTGTCTTCGATACAGACAGATACTTTGGTCTTGATGAGGAGCTGAGGTAGGTACTATCATAACTCTTGGTACTCGTACTTTCATGTGCTAAACTGAATATGACATGGAGGAAGTGGAATTCAGTTTCACAAGTAATTCTGGCTAAAGATGTGAGGGAGCAGTTACTAAACTTTCAGTCAAACCATTCACTTGTCCACTTTTGTTTGTTTATGCAAGGGTGAGATGAGCTGAAGATCCTGTTTCAGACAGCAGTCTAGGTCTTCTGGGGTCAAAAAATTGTTTTATACTGAAAATTTTGTTTTATTGACCAGAATTAAAATAAGAGAAACGCCTTGACAGACCAAAAAAATAATACGCGAATGTGTATTTTTTTCTGTTAGTCTCCTAGAGGAGACACCACAGTTGCCCAAGTCTGCGGTTCTGTCTGGGCAGGGAGCTGTGTCTGTGAGTCTGGCAAAGGGACATACGAAAACTGAATAGATTCTAGGGAGGGGCCAAGGTTTGGTCAGTATTTGGGGGCATCGGGGATGGTACAGGTTTTGGAAGTGAGGCTCGTCTGAGCTTTAAAACTCTTTGTGTTGTTTATGAAAAAAGAGTATTTTTTCATTCCCCCCACAAAAAATTTAAATTACCCAGTTATGACTGGCTTATTGACAATATTTCTTCTTTTAGACTGTCAGAGCGTGAGCTCATACAGCTTAAAGTCACTGCCCTGCCTCTTTGTGACTGTAGAGACTGGATGGAGTTTCTTCCATGTATCTGCCAGTTGCATTTCACTAGTTTTTGTAACTCCTCTCTACCACACTGTACATGGAGTTTCTGTGAGACACCCCACACCAGTGAGCTAGTTACCCACAACAGGTGCAGGTGCAAAACCTTTTCACATCTGGAGAAAAACAACAACAAAAATATTAATTTGCCTGGTGTGGGATGGGGGCACGTTTCCAGCCTTTAGCTGACTGGAGATGGTTTCTTGGAACACCTTTGGTTCTGGGGGTGCCTGTGTGTCTATCAAGACTCTGATGCCTGATTTCCCTGAGAGCATGCATTTATTTGTTTTTCATTTGTGTTTTGTTGTTTTGCTTTTTAACCATCCTGTGCAGGGAGTGTGTCCCAACCCCAAACATCCACTTCCAGCTTCCACACACTTTTTAATTTAGCAGACTCTTCTATAGAAAGCTGAAAGCTTTTTGTACCTGTAGTATCAAAATGCATTTTTCTAGGCTAAATTCAATCTCTCTCTCTCCCCACTGCCTCCTCATTCCTTTTCCTGTGTTGTTTAGTCTATAACATTCCCAGCTATGTTTCTGTAAGTATAACCAGCCCTCATCATGTGGCTAGAGCTAGAGAAAAAGCTATTGACTATAACTTTTCCCTTTATTTTGTTTAATTCTCTGATATCAGTGCCAGTGTCTGTGTGAGGCTGCTCTCAAATGGAAGGAGTGCTCTTTGGGAGAGATGGTGGGGAAAGACATAATTTGTTTGCAGGTGCCAAGACATTTGCTGTTCCTCCTTCTCTTCAGGGATAAATTGAGATGATTCAATGTACACTCCAACCCTAATTCTAATCCCATTTAAACAAATAATTGTGCCCTGCACCTTTCCTCATTATAAATTCATTCTCATGTATCTGTGGCCAAGACACTGAGACAGTTACTAACTAGAATAAATCGTGCAATTCAGGTTTGTGGGAGTTAAAAACCAACCACACACGTGTGGGCAGATGGAAGCCTACATTGTTGGTTAAACCAGAGCCATCTGAATACAGACAAGTGGCACCTAAGACTGTATTGAGCAATTCCAGGAGTAATACACCTTTGCTTTTAGGGAACTGTAAGGGTAGTGCTGTACTGCTGCGCTATGTGGGCGGTGTGGTACCTGCAGCTGAGGAGGGAAGCACAGCCATGGCTGCAGGCATGGTTCTGCAGGGCTCTGTGTGTCCCTTGACAGGAGCATGCAGGACTGGAAGGGGCTGTTGTCTCCTGGCTGGATTTGCTCACTCCCCAGCTGTGCTCCCTCTGCCTGCCGGCACTGAAGAGCGTCCTCCTCCCAGGAGCCTTTCTCTAGAGTGCGGTCAGTGCTGGCTGACATCCTGAAAAGCCCATAAAGAATTTAGAGGGGCTCAGAAAGTCTCTGCAGGCTCATGGTGTAGGAGATGGGGCACAGCATGGGCTGATCTCACTGCCCGGGGCCTGCAGGAGAGGGCTATCTGGTGCGCCATGTCCCCATTGTGCTTTGGAGTGGGCACTGCTGGGGTCATCCTCTGCAGCTTGCATGGAACTCAGCGTGGTTGGGCGCAGGATCCCTCCTTGGGCTGCACCAGTGCAGGTGTGAGCCCTGCGGAACAGACCTTAGCTGTCACTGCAGCTCTTCTTTTGAAAACCTGAGAGCACAGTCACAGGAGTTGTCACTGGGCCCTTGAGTCAAAAAGGGCAAAGATGTGTTGGAAGAAGAGAGCAGCTTTCAGTGGATGGTTTTGTTGTGCGGTGCACTGCAAGTCCTCAGATCACAGATGCTGGGTCACTGCTGGTTAAATTTCAAAGGTCTCTCGTGAGGCACGTCTGTTGTAGGGAAACACTGATGTACCAAGAAAGATTCTTACCGGGTTGCAAGCACCTTTGTTTGCTTACTTGTTTTAAAAGTAATTTCTTATTTAAAATGATGGATACTGTTAGTGAAAAAGAAGTAGCATTATTATTCATTGTGTAGTACACATCTCTTCTAGGCAAGCCACGCTGTTTGGCTTTCATCTTGCATAGCACAAAATCTATAGTTATTTTCTTTTTAAACCTTTCAGTTATTTCTGTCAGGTATTGATAAGGGGAGAACTTACTTCCAGCCTCTGTTTAGTGCAGTTCCTCTCAGGCCAGTCACAAACGTAGTGCAGATTCATGCAGACCAATGTTTACCTAAATGATACTCTGAATGTGCTTCATATTCAGGAATGCGCTTTTACATTTGTGGGTCTTCTGTTTAAATAATGTGTTTGGGTTTTTTTTTTAAATTGTTCGCTAACAAACCCAGACTCTTAACTGATTGTACTTTGCCGCAACACATACTGTCTCCAAGGAATGGGAGATATACTTAGCTGGAGCAAACCCCATTTCCCAGCTTGGGTCAGTGGGAGCTGCCAGCTTCATCAGCTCCAGGGATACCTGTGGAGGTCACTGGGGCACACGTGCCCCTCCAGGATATGTGGATGAAGACCTCAAGGAGCAACACTCACCAGACTTTCGGAAGCTGGGACATTCACAAGGGCAGCTTCATTTCCATTCATGGTGTTTGCATGAAATCTTGATTCTGAATCCACGGAAGGGACAAGGAATATGTGCACCTTTCTGAAAATGTGTCTGTGTAGAACGGGCTATATTTTATATTTATTTCATTTGAGTTTTGAGAAGTGCTGAGCAACTGATTTCAGTAGGATTGATGTGAATACACAACAAATTTTTAAGTCAGGCCAATAATGCATATGTCTAGCTATAAAACAGGTTACTTGATACTGTCTGTCAGATGTAATTTATTGTTTTTTCTTCCCTTGTTCTTTGAAGGCAGTATAAAATCTGGATGTTGTTGTTTTTTACTGTTTGTTTATTGCTGAGTAATTTCAGCCAACATGTGTTTTTCAGCATTAGGCCTATTCATCATGAACGTCAACCCATTAAATTCGTAAGTGCGTCATAGTTTTCCCACCTAGATCAAAATGAGAGTCTGGAACAGCCTATTCTTTCTAACTTAACAAGCTGGTTTTATTTTCCTCTGCAACTTGCTCTAATAATACGACCAGCTTTAAATTCCTCCGGCCGGAAGGCTTGGCAGTAAAGTCCTGTGCAGGGCTGAGGTTTGAAACACGAGGATTTTCTCAGGTTCGGAACATGACAATTGACGTCTCTTCTACTGAGTGCTGATGGAAAATACTCAGGAGCAAAAGTCTGTTCTTGGGAAAGTACCTTTCATATGCTAAAGACAGGGACTTCAAACCTGTTTTCCTAGAGGTCAGGTCACTGTGTAGCATCAGTTGAAGATCTCACCCTAACACGTTTGGTGACCCCAGTCAGAAAACATGGAATACTTGTGGTGTCTGGTCCCAGTTTTCTCCCTTTTTAGTGGTTCTTCTGTCTCAGAGTTGATATATGGCTGAAAAGTTGAAAAAAAGCTCCACAGAAATGGAAACACCACTCTATTGTCTACTAGCACAGAAGCAGGTATGCATTTGTCTTAGCAGTAGCAGCAGCTATGGAAAGGGCTTGGCAAAACTCTCTCTGTCCTAGTTTGCCACTGCCCCAGTTTTAAAGGCACTTGCTCCTCCAGACTGCTGCCCATAACATCAAAAGAAGCTCTGACTTGATTCAGCACAAACTGAATATCCTGTGGGAAAGTGCTGCCTGTCCTTGTCAGTGCTGGCTTCCAGGGCTCCCTGCTCACCATGCAGGATATGACCCTTAAATGAATTTTATGAATGAGCTTAATGGATTGTAATTGATGGCTTAATCTTCACTTGAAAGTACAATTCAGAAACATGAAAATGAGCACAGTAAAGCATTAAATTAAATCACACCAGTCTGGTCCGTTCATGGAGAAAAGTCTCTCTCTCTTTAATTTTGGCTTCTACATTCATTGAGTTTCTCCAAACATCAGCTAGTCTGTATGTCTGATGCTCAGTTATGGGTATGAACTCAGGGAAGGAGCTTGAGCCAAGTCTGCCTGACTGCACATGCCTGAGGGTGCTCAGCAAAACAGCCTGAGAACAGGTGCCTGCTGTATTTGAGAGCTGCCTGATCTGATGGGAGGGAGGAAATCATAATGCATTTCATCTCACCAGAAAGGCTCTTCCGCTGGCCACATCTCCACGAGCAGTTCAGTCTTGATGCTTGGGTTTGTGCTGTATGGGCAGCACCCTTCCTGCTAGCAGCAACAAAACACAAGGAAGGGAAAACGTCTTTATGTATAGAGGAGACAAGAACTTTCCTTGCATGTACTGCAGAGACCTTTATGGAAGCTGATGCTCTTTCACCGCTTCAGGCTTTTCTTTGGCTCTGCAAAGGGGGCAGTGCAGGGGCTGGGGTGGCCCTGGCCCTGCCACAGTGAGGACAGGCTCTGCAAATCTGCCCTGGGCTCTGCTCAGAATGTTGCAACTGCCCCCCTTGTATCCTTAGGTTTAGATAAAAAATGAAGCAGCAAAGCTCTTAACCGCTGCATGTTGTCTCTTTGTTTTGTATAATCAAGTGTTGAAATCATGATAAATGTTGACATCAAGTAGCAAAAAGTGCAGAATATAATTGTGTGAGGCCAATAGGGTCATATAAAGTTTGTTCTCTGTCTAGCATAATATGAAGAAATATTATTAATATTACTGTTTATTATAACTAATTTTATAACTAATTATTATAATAATTATTCTACTAGGATTATTTTCCTAAGGGCTTTGTCATTCCTTATGCATGAAAGTTGTACATGTCATAGCTGAAACTCTAATTTTGTGGGAGTCTCTCAGTGTGACTATTGCATCCATGATGTATGCATGTGACCCTCTGTACAGTTTTGTTCTTTTACATCTGTCTTACATTGTGCTTTCTTGCTAAATGCTCTGCAAGTATCAAAGTGGGCAGGAACAGCACAGCACCCTCTCGGCAGCAGGGTAAGCATGAGCAGCAAGCTGTTAAGATGTTTCTGTTAATTCACTGGTAATTTTGCCAGTATCATCTTCTCATCTCGCTTAAAAAACCCCAAATATGCATTTGAACATTTCTGAACAGCAAATTGCTAAGCAAAATATATGTATAATCCTAACATTTTGGTGGAAATAGGGTGAGTTATTATTGATTCACAGAGCACGACAAAACATCGCTGCATGAATTAGCAAACAGCTGTTTCTAATTTGAGTTTAGAACTGTACACAGAGGAACTTGTTTTAGTGTTCACTCCTTTCATTTATAATGAATTTTAATTACTGCTACAGGTGAGAAAAATGTAGAAACAAGCTTGTATCTTGTGGAAGAAACAAAGGAGAGACAGATGCTAACAGATTTACAGTCTGTGATAAAAGGAATGTTTTGGTACACTTTACATGTAATTAGAGTGCAGCTGTTTTCAGTCCCAAGTCCATGATGCACAGCAGAATATAGTATCTGCTGCTTTTCCAAAGGGAGTAAAGAAAAACAGTGATTCAACTCTGAAAGCATTTAGTTTATTCCTAGATCTAACATAAAACTTTCTCCTCCACTCCTTACTATGCCATTTATTGAAGTGTGAAATAACTAATTTAATGATAGGTTAATTTTTTTACCAGCAAAATACAGACTGTTTGAAATAATAAAAAATCATGTTAGAAATAACTTCCTGATTTTATCATCTGTAGAGAATTATGTATCATCCTATTGATGGTCTTTACTGAGTCTTGGTATCTCTGCTAATGGGAGGCGAGGGCTCAGGTATGCATTACTCTGGCTTAAGAAGTTTCTGTGTATCAACTAAGCTTCAAAAGACATCTTTGTGTGTACTTTTAACTTGCATAATAAAAAAAAACCCCTTAATTAGATGTATCTTTGATCACTACAAAAAGGTTTAAACAAAGACAGCAAGGTTTAAACTGTCTATGTATAACCCTGTATCTGCGCAGACACTCCAGCAAGTTTAATGTTTGAAATTCTGCACATCTTGTGCTGATTTTGTATTCTAAATACCAAGTTGCTCTCTGCATGAGAAGAAAAATTAGATTATATATACTTTCCATTGAGCCAGACGTCTGTCTGTCTTTTTTAAAAACTTCACTTAAAAATGAACTTCAGTGCAAAGCTGAGAAGTTGGAAAAAGAGTCACTAATGGGTAATTTAGTCCAACAAAAATGCTTTCCACATAAGCATGTAATTAGGTATAACTGCGTTTTTCTCAAGTCACAGATAACACTGAAAGCACTGCCTGTGGTGCCACTTAATTTAGCAGCTCCTAAATTTTTATCCAGTTTTAGGTTTGCTTTGAACATTTTATATATATACTTATATATATTTAAAAAAAATGGCATAGTGCCTTAAAAATCTGTGAAGACACTTTTCTGAAGAAGCTAATGTTGCTGAAGTCTGAAGCTGTGTATGGAGTTCCTTAGCTTCCCAGGGCCCCTCCTTAGTCCTGTGGCTAAGGGTTGGTTGACCAGTTCTGTGGGGCACTTGAATGGTATTTTTGTAGGGGTAATTGTAAATGAGTTGTAGTAATCTTTTCCTGTTGTTTAGTGAAGAGTGTGTGAGTGTGCGTTAGTGCTGGGTTTCAGTCACAACCCAGAGATAGGTGTGGTGGCAGCATAGAAAGGCTTTCGTTCCTCCAAGAGCTGGTGGTCACAGTCCACTGTTGCCTTCTGTGACACAATGGACAAAACCATTCAGAGAAGCTAATATCTCCATAGAAAATTGACTTTGGAATATTAATGATATTTTTTATTTTTTTACTATAACTGTGTGGGAAATATGCAGGAAAACGGAACTAAACTTTCCAACAAAAAAATCAAGTAAAAAGCTGCCACAGTACACTGAAAATATTGAAACTTGACACATTTGCTGTGTAAACTTGACGTGTATTATTTCACACCAGCACTGCAGTGTAAATGAGCAGCGTATGTCATGTGAGGTTCTTACTATAATCCATCGTAATGATCTAGCCTTGGCTTTAATACATAGTGCAGCAATGCAAAATTTACTGTAGCCAGTACTGCAGATTTCTCAGTCCTCAATCTCTGTGTTATATAGTTAAGCATCTGTGATAGTAATAATAATTGAAATTGATAGCATTTCTATCAGGCCTTCCATCTGAGGATGGAAGTTTCGGGAGTTTCACAGCTATACAGAAGTAAGCCCTACAATTTGTCCTTGAGGAGCAGATGGCTTTTTTTCTATTATGGAGATGAGGAGCTGAAACACGGCTCAGAAGCATGTTTTATGATGCCAAGCTTTTTTCCAAAAGTTAGTTACTTTTTTGGGTGCTAGAATTCCATCAGCTCTCTAAAACAATTTGAGTGCTTTGACCATTTTTAACTTGTGTGCCATGGAGAGGTTGGGAGAGAACAGGGAGTCTGAATTTAAATCAACAGCAGTCCTTTCCTCAACAATTGGTTTTGGGCTTTTGTTTTTGTTAATTTAACTATTTCTCTTGTGTACTAGCTCTGTGCTAGAGGATTAAACATGATAGAATAAGAGCATCTTCCAAATCTATCCTCCTTGGTTTATTGTTCTGTATGGAGATGACTTATGGGCTGAGGAGGGGAGTCTCGAACTCGCCTCTTTGGTCAAACCCTGGATATTCTGTTGATGCCTGGGCACATTGTGTGGCCTCTTCTGAGCCCCGTGGTGCTCAGTCTGTACTGCTGTTTACACCCACACCTGCTGGAATAAACTGGTCTCCCATATGGCACTGGCCACACTGCAACATGCCCACAGTGTGGGGGGATGTATGGAGGGCTTCTGGAAGAGCTACCTGAACCCTTCATGCACAGCGGAGACAGAGAAGGGAGGTTTTTCACTGGAAGGGAATCCAGTGATGGTCTACATTGGTAAACAGAAGGTTTAGGCAATGGTGAACTTCAGATCTGGGCCAGCAAATCAGGCTCTGTGCATACCTTTTGTTCTTAGGAGAAAAGGCAGCTGGCTGGGGAACTGGCTCTGTGCAGCCCCTGCCCATGAGCACTGACCCCAGCATTGGGGGTGACCAGGCAGAGGAGCCAGTTGTATGGGAGCATAATATCTGCAGGTAGCTTTGAGTAGGGAGACGGAGGAAGGTGTTTGCAGGGACTGTGAAATTGTGTCTGCTTAATTGTGTCTGGTTGATTTTCTTCTTATTAGCAAAATTATTCTGAAATAATGAATATATCAACATCATCACTGTATGCTGAGATGGCAGTACTGTTCACTGCTGGCAATCTGTTATATGCTATTTGTCTCCTTTCTAAAAGAGATCACATTTTTTAAGACTTCGTTTTATTGCTTAGCTTCATGAGTGTATTTCTGAACTTGCTCCTGTTATCTGGAAAATAAATAGAGGATGAAGTATGATTTATACTACAGTTTGGCCCAATTGCTCTTATTAGAAGGAAAATACATTTATTGAATGCACTGAGGCTGGAATTAGCTCCTCAGTGATGATGATAAATGCTTGCAGTCCTGTAAACATACTGAACATTAAGTTGTTAAATTACTGTACCACTTTGAGATTGATTATCAAATCTGGCCCTTTAAGCTTCATGACCCACACATATATCCTGAGAACTACTGACATCCTGAAGCTTCCTTAATGCTCTTTTTTTTGCTAATTAAACTTTTTATTGAATTTTCTTACCCTTTTAATACTTGTTTTGATTCTCTTATGTGCAAATGACAAAAGACTTGCACCAGCCATGTGATTCTCTATTTTAGAACAGTCCCACTTTGCAGGATTAGCCATTTTTAATGACTTTAATCTCCTTTTTGAAAGTGATTTTTCTCATTCTGCTACATTCCTTTTATTGCATTAATGTAGAATTATTATTCTAAGCATTGTTGCTAGACATGTCACACCACATCTAAAATATATCTCCCCACTAAAATATTACTCTGGTAAAATACCTTAGAATTTCTTTTTCAGTTCATTATAGGTCTTTTCTTCAATTTAATATGGCATGTTAAAATTAACAGGGCTATTTTTTATTCTATAAAGAGATTAATGATAATGAGTTTTGCCTAATTTCTTCGGTTTAGGCCTTTAGTAATTTAGTATCTTGTTTGTAAGGAAGTCAAGGTAGGTTTTGTTTCTGGGCTTTAAAGTTTTCTAATTCTTTTTAAATTGTAAAAGTATGAGAAAAGGATGCAATAAAAATTATCTAAAAGTTAAACATTAAAATCGGTGAAAGCTGTAACAAATTGAGATAATCTTTCCTTTCAACTGTCTATGTAAGTGCTTCCATTTTTTTTGGGGGGGGAACCCAGCTTTTCAATCTGAGAAACGTTAAATTTTTTGAATCCAGATTATATTAGCATAGCAACGTCTTTGTGCATCGCTCACAAAGTAATACCAGCTTTCTTGGATTTTGTTTTCTGAATAGCCCAATGTGTTTGAAGAGCAGCAGCTGGAGGGAAACTGGCCCTAGTTGAATGTTAAGAGTGCATTTTGAGGTAGATGGGTTTGTTTCAGAGGCAAAAGAGGCCTGCTAGCAGATTTGTTCAATTTGCATGGTGGGCCAGTGTAATGGTTGGCATAAGCACATATGGATGTAGTGAAGTTAGAGCAGTGGGCACAGCCCGTGTTACCACTGGATTTGGCCCACTGCATCTCCAGTTTCAAGGCTGAACAATGCAGCTTTAGTTGCTGGAGCCGTTTGAAGTGCTCAGGGTTCTCCCTGGCATGGTGCAGCCCTTCCTCTGCCTGCTGCTGCCCAGCACGAAGCGCGTATAGTCTGGCTGCAAACGGGGAGGTATTTAAAATGTATTTTTGTAATACCTTCTTCAAAGTGAACATTTAAAATTATTTTAATTGCAGCCAGTAAGACCAAGCAGTAAGTAGCATGATGGTGGTGTGCTTTTTTCCCTGTCATTGTTTTTCTTCTCTCCCCCCGACCCCGATGGACAGCAGTAGCGGTTGCAAACTCAACATGTGCTGCCCTAGTTCAGGCCCAGCATCCCCCTCTTGCTCCCCTTTGTCTCTTTTCCCCTGGAGGAGCCCAGCTGGTGAGAGGAGGGAATTAGCCAGCCCTGAGCTACCGGCACCTCCCTGGGGCCCCTAATCCAGGCGCTGGCAGCCGGCTGCCTTCTTCCCTCCGTCGGCCATGGCCATGGGTCCGTGGGGATGGAGCCCTGGATGCGGCTGGCAGCAGAGACAGGGGCCGGGGTTTCCCTGGGGGCAGAGCGAAGCTGTGCCGGCAGCCGGGCAAGCGGTGGGGGTGGCGTAAATTGGGAACACGACGTTTTGTTCCAGCCTGAGAGACAGACCAGTGCATGGTTAGGGGGGAGAAGCCTGGCAAAAGTTCATGTAAAAAAGCAGGGGCTGATCGCCTCGTGTTTTAGGTTCGGGCTCCGCCAGGCTCGAGGGAGTTAGTTGAGCACAAAGACCTTGAGCGTCTTAGAAGCGCGGGTGCTTGCTGAGAGCCAGGGTGCATTTCGGGAGCAGGAGGAAGCGTATTCTCAGTATGCAGCATCTCTCTGAAGCAGGAGGTTTAGTTAGGTGGGGGCGTAGAGCTCCCTGGGAGCACAGGGCAAGGGGGAGCTAGTGCCCGACCCGTGCATCCAGAAAACAGGCAGCCCCGTTGTGCAGGAAAAGTTGTTTGGTGTGTGATTATTTGGTTTAGTTTTTCCAGGGTAGCTCTGCTCTCTCTTTTCTTGGGATGGAAAAGGAGGTCTTTGCCACAGCAAACGGTGCCACAGGAGCCAGTCTCTTACAGTGGTGATTTCCTCATTAGCTGAGCCTTTCTTTGAGATCTTCTCCACTGTACATGTGCTCTTCTCCGCTTGGTGACTCTGTAGTTGGCAGGCACGAGGAGCGCGCGTGTGGCAGCCTACACGCACAGTTGGGGATTTTTTTATGGGTTTGTTTTAGTAAGAGCTGAAGTAGAAACATTAAATGTTTTATAAGGACAATGTATCTGGAGAACCAGTTCCTTTTTTGAATCTCCAAATGTGTATGTGGTCAGTGCCTTCCCTCATTTACATGGATTTTGGTTTTGCTTTGTTCCATGGTTCAGTTTTATATCAGACTAGTGGCATTTTTGCTTCTCTCAACATCTCCACATTTTTTGGAATTAGGATAGTTGAACTCACTCTCTTCTGTTTCTTGTTAACTATTCTGTTTATGAAAACTGCCAACATTTATGTATTTTTCCTAAAATGACTGTTTTGGTGCTGGAGTCAGTGCTGTGTTTCTTTATGGTAATATCAAATTATAAAGTATTTTCCAAAGCCTCATATAGAGCAAAGGAAATAGTTACTAGAACAGAGGCTGGGCCATTGTTGGTTTATCCTGAAGTTGATTCTTTTGTGACATCTTGAGATCTCCAATAGGGATTTTCTGGGCTTTTTTAATTTTTATGGTTTTGTACCAAGCAGACAACATTACCTTTCATGTAAGCAAATTTTGTAATCGTACAGATCTCTTCTGTGATTTTCTTGAGCTGTCTCAAGTCTGATGCTTTTATTTCACTGAGATGTTTGACTCTGCTTTTGAGCAGCCTTTCATTCTTTAATACTGTAGCTTTTCAAAATGTTTGTATTGCTTCATTGCACATTGTGTTTTGCTTTCTTTATTCACTGTTTATTGCTTTACCTTACAGTAAGCAGGTGTTAGACCTGCTAAAGAAGAGTGCTTTTTATTAATACTATATGTTGACATATTTGTGAGTTATGTGTACTTCTATATTTTTATTTCTCTTTCTCAAACCTCCTTTGAAATTCAAGATCTCTTTTTTTAGTTGCCTTTTTTTTTTTTTTAATGCTGTAGTAGCAGAAGCCCATAGTGTTGTTGAGAGCTTTGTCCTTATTTCGCAGATGCACTGGGAATTGTTTTTAATCTCCTTTCTGCTTTCCCATTACAGATGGTGATGACGACCCACAACTCTCCTGGGTGGCTTCATCTCCCTCCAGCAAAGATGTTGCATCACCCACTCAGATGATAGGAGATGGGTGTGATCTCGGCATCGGGGAGGAGGAAGGGGGGACTGGCCTGCCATATCCTTGTCAGTTTTGTGATAAGTCCTTCATTCGCCTGAGCTACCTTAAAAGGCACGAGCAGATTCACAGTGACAAACTACCTTTCAAATGCACTTACTGTAGCCGGCTTTTTAAGCACAAAAGAAGCAGGGATCGCCATATAAAGCTTCATACTGGGGATAAAAAATACCATTGCCATGAATGTGAGGCTGCGTTCTCTCGCAGCGACCACCTCAAAATTCACCTGAAAACCCACAGCTCCAGCAAACCGTTCAAGTGTACTGTATGTAAACGTGGGTTTTCATCTACCAGCTCATTGCAGAGTCACATGCAAGCTCATAAAAAGAACAAGGAACATATGGCAAAGACTGAGAAAGAGGTGAAAAAGGATGATTTTATGTGTGATTACTGTGAAGAGACATTCAGTCAGACTGAAGATTTGGAGAAGCACGTAATGACACGCCACCCACAGCTTTCCGAGAAGGCAGATTTGCAGTGTATTCATTGCCCTGAAGTATTTGCAGACGAAAACTCGCTGCTCTCACACATTCATCAAGCCCATGCCAACAAAAAACACAAGTGCCCTATGTGCCCAGAGCAGTTTTCTTCAGTGGAGGATGTCTATTGCCACTTGGACAGCCACAGACAACCTGACTCCAGCAATCACAGCATCAGCCCTGACCCAGTCTTGGGGAGTGTGGCGTCCATGAGCAGTGCAACGCCTGACTCTAGTGCATCGGTGGAAAGAGGTTCCACCCCAGATTCAACCTTAAAGCCTCTGAGAGGACAAAAGAAAATGAGGTCTGTGGACAGAGAGGAAAGCCAGAACTGGTCTAAAGTTACCTACAGCTGTCCGTACTGCTCAAAGCGCGACTTCAACAGCCTTGCTGTTCTGGAGATCCACCTGAAGACCATTCATGCAGACAAACCTCAGCAAAGCCACACGTGCCAGATCTGCCTTGATTCCATGCCTACACTGTACAACTTGAATGAACATGTGAGAAAAGTGCACAAAACCCATGCCTATCCCATGATGCAGTTTAGCAACATTTCTGCCTTTCACTGTAACTACTGCCCAGAGATGTTTGCAGATATCAACAGCTTACAAGAACACATCCGTATTACTCACTGTGGACCAAATGCAACCCCTCAAGATGGCAACAATGCTTTCTTCTGTAACCAGTGCTCCATGGGCTTTCTGACCGAAGCAACCTTGACTGAGCATATTCAGCAGACTCACTGCAATGTAGGAAATTCAAAATTGGATTCTCCTGTCATTCAGCCAACACAGTCTTTTATGGAAGTTTATTCATGCCCTTATTGCACAAACTCCCCCATTTTTGGCTCCATCCTGAAGCTTACAAAGCATATTAAAGAAAACCACAAGAACATTCCTCTGGCACACAATAAGAAGTCAAAAGCAGAGCAGAGTCCAGTTTCTTCTGATGTTGAAGTCTCTTCCCCTAAAAGGCAACGGCTTTCTGCTAGCGTAAATTCAGTGTCTAATGGTGAATACCCATGTAATCAGTGTGATCTAAAGTTCTCAAATTTTGAAAGTTTTCAAACCCATTTAAAGTTGCATTTGGAGTTGCTGTTGAGGAAACAGTCTTGCCCTCAGTGTAAAGAAGACTTTGATTCCCAGGAGTCTCTTCTGCAACATCTCACTGTGCATTACATGACAACTTCAACTCATTATGTATGTGAGAGCTGCGACAAACAGTTTTCTTCGGTGGATGATTTGCAGAAACATTTGTTGGACATGCATACTTTTGTGTTGTATCACTGCACCCTTTGCCAAGAAGTTTTTGATTCCAAGGTATCTATCCAAGTACATCTGGCAGTCAAGCACAGCAATGAAAAGAAGATGTATCGTTGCACAGCCTGTAACTGGGATTTTAGGAAGGAGGTGGATCTCCAGATCCATGTGAAGCATAGTCACCTGGGGAATCCATCAAAGTCTCACAAATGCATCTTCTGTGGGGAGACCTTTAGCACAGAGGTAGAGCTGCAGTGTCACATCACAACCCACAGCAAAAAATACAACTGCAAGTTTTGTAGCAAAGCTTTTCATGCCATCATCTTGCTTGAAAAGCACTTGCGGGAAAAACATTGTGTTTTTGATGCTAGCGCGGAGAATGGTACAGCTAATGGCATGACCCCAACTAATAAGAAGACAGAAGGGGCGGATATCCAAAACATGCTAATGAAGAATCCAGATACTTCCAACAGTCATGAAGCCAGTGAAGATGATGTAGATGCTTCTGAGCCCATGTATGGCTGTGACATTTGTGGGGCTGCCTACACTATGGAGGTCCTCTTGCAGAACCATCGTTTGAGAGACCATAACATCAGGCCTGGGGAGGATGACTGTTCTAGGAAGAAAGCAGAATTCATCAAAGGTAGCCACAAGTGTAATATCTGCTCAAGGACCTTTTTCTCAGAAAATGGCCTGAGAGAGCACATGCAGACCCATCGCGGCCCAGCCAAGCACTACATGTGCCCCATCTGTGGGGAACGCTTCCCATCACTCCTGACCCTGACGGAGCACAAAGTCACTCACAGCAAGAGTCTGGATACAGGGACGTGTCGGATCTGCAAAATGCCACTGCAGAGTGAAGAGGAATTTATTGAGCACTGCCAGATGCATCCAGATCTCAGAAACTCCCTCACTGGGTTTCGCTGTGTTGTCTGCATGCAGACAGTCACCTCTACTCTTGAGCTGAAAATTCATGGGACGTTCCATATGCAGAAATTGGCAGGAAACTCTGCAACTTCGTCTCCCAATGGCCAGGCCTTGCAGAAACTCTACAAGTGCGCATTGTGCTTGAAGGAGTTCCGGAATAAGCAGGATTTGGTAAAGTTGGATGTGAATGGCCTTCCCTATGGCCTGTGTGCTGGATGCATGACCAGGAGCACCAATGGACAGTCTTCGGGCTTGGCTCAACAGGAGGTGAACGAGAGACCGTGTGGCAGTCTGAGGTGTCCAGAGTGTAGTGTCAAATTTGAAAGTGCTGAAGACCTAGAGAGCCACATCCAGGTAGACCACCGAGACCTGACGCCTGAGACTAGTGGCCAAAGGAAAGGTACCCAGACGTCCCCTGTTCCCAGAGTAAGTACAGCTGAACTTTAAAATGTCTGAGGGATAAAACATAGACCTTCAATGCGACTCAGAATTGATCTGCTGTTATTTTTTTAAAACTGTCACTTTATAAAATTACTTGTTCTACAAAAAAAAATCCAACAAAAGAGGAAGAAAGGTAGAGTAAGATACATAGAAAAATTAAATGTTGCGCAGTCTTGCAGGGTCCTTGATTCCTAGTGGCACTGCACGAGTTTTTTTTAATTGTAAAACTGCCCTAGATTTACCAACAGAGAGCTGAGATACTTGAGCAGAGGGGATTGAGTTTGTCCATGAATTCTGATACTTCTGAACTGGCAGATCTGGAAAAGCTGGGAGATTTCCACAAAAAAAGGAGATGTTGAGTACCCAAAACAGAAAAAAAAAATCTATCGTACTTGAGGAATGAGAGTTGAGTTCCTACCAGCAAATTAAACATGAGCAGAATCTTAAAGGAACTTTGAAGGAAAACTTTAGTGAATTCCACCCTACGCCCCCAGATTCTCACCTAAAACAAATTTCTGTGCCAAAGGGCTTGTTGTTATGGATGGCTGTCAGAGTGAACATTGTGAGGCTGTTGGACGTCTGTGTGCATACATGTGTGCTTGTATGTGTGTGTGGATGATTTGCAAAGTGATTTTGAAAGGATTTGCTTCATGGCTCTCCTGTAAGAGAGGCAGCTTTCTTAGCATATGCAGAAATTTTCTAATGCAGGTTATATCTAATCGTGCTTTCCTTTAATGTCTGCAGATAGCCTGCTTTCACATTTCTTAGCTTAAGAGATTCTTGGGAACATGCAGATCCAAGAAGGGTTTCAGAAGTCTACTAAGGAGATTAATATCATTTGCAGTTTATAGTTTTTTAAAATTATTTCTTGAAGTTTTGGTTCAAGAATGGGCCAAGTCAGTCCTTCCTCTGTCAGGAACAGATGGAATGAGAAGTAGATTTTGGAAATCTTCTCTGGAGACCAACAGCAGACACATCTGAGTATTGATATCATCTGACATTTTTAATTAAACATGATGGGGTGAGATTTTCAAAAGTATCTAAGGAAATTAGGCACCCAACTCCTAATGAATAATTCCAGCCGTAGAAGCCTGTTTACGCCAATCTGCTGATTAAAGCACCCACAAACACTCTTCCATCTCACTGCTTTAAAAGAACTTGAAAATACCATTCAACCAGAACACAGGAGGCTCAGCAAGTAAGAGAAGACCCTAAGTATGGCATGAAGACACAGACTGAGATGCCTGCACTAGAGATGATGCAGGCTGTGTGTGTCCAGCGGGACTTGGTAGTGCTGCCACACTGCCATGGCATATGGGGCAGCAGTGTCTGGTAGAGCTGGGCTGTGCGTGGCCAGGTCAGAGCATGCCAGTGCCCGCGACAGCACCTGTTGGCATCAACACCCTGTTCCCAGCTTCTGAGCGAATCCTACAGAAAGTTTAATTCTTGGTTTTTTTGCTTTTTTAGTTAAACAACTGAATATTGTTCCCTCTGTGTGTGGTGAGCGTATGATTGAGCCTCCAGGCACACACACCTAATTCTGCAGGAGAATGAGGAATGGAAGTATCCCTCCTTCAGTGTGATACCTCTTGGGAATTCAGCTCGGGCTCTGGCTAGGTCATTCTTCTTCCTCTTCCTCAGGCCTTTGTTTTCTTCTAGAGTCTTTAAAACACCTCTGTAGGTAAGACTGATTCTTCATATGGCTGTGCCTATAGCCTGAAGTATTACCTTTTCTTTTCTATCAACTATCAGAAGCAGCATACATTGCCGTTTTCTGCTCCTATTTCTTGCTTTAACTCTTTCTTTTCAGTGACAGATTCCATACTTTTCTCTCAAGGGAGAGTTTTAAGTTCTTCAATAAGGTAAATGCTTTGAATTTCATCCCATGAGGGAAGGTCTTAGTTCCTTTGTAGAAGATAATGAAAAATTGGCATTTGTGATGGTGGCAAACAGTACCTTCAACAAGTGTCTATGGCCTGCACATATGCAGATACTAGAGACATTTATGATATGTATGCCAGGAATAGATATATTGTTATTAGGAATAATTCATTATCTTACCCTTCATTATAGGTACGAGACCTGAATTCTGATATCAGTTCACATGGAAGCTATTGGTGTTTCACTCAGGTTTCTCAAGGCAATGACTGCTCTTTGTGTCTGCCTAGCCCAGGAGTTTTCAAAGAATTACACTGTCTTTTAAATGGTGGTAAATCTCCCTATTTCAGGAATAGCATTAATTTAATTGGTTTCATAGCAAAACTAAGCAAGTTGAACACAATCTCTCGTCATCTTGTTAGTATGCTGCGCACAGGTAAAATGCCATTTTACTGGAGCAATCTTAAGTGCACAACGCATGTAGAATAATTTGCAGATGTCCAGAGGAAAAAAGCTGCTTCTCTCCAACTCATGAGCACGTCTACATTTCTTTTTAAAACACCTTAATGATTTTTCTTTCCTAAACAGAAAAGCAGTTGAAGATTAGGGCAAGGTACAGTAAGAAAGTGTAGGGAGATTAGATTTTAAGTAGTGGGTATATATTTCAGAGTAAATAAGAATAGGCAGAATGAAATCCAAGCAGATGGAAAAGATGATGATGACATAAAAAATCTGTAACTTCTTTCAGTGTTGGAAATCAGTCCACCAGCAGTTGTTGGTTACTTCTTGAATTGTAGAAATGAGCATGGAAGTGTAAAGGAATTTCAGGGGAAAAACAATAGAATTAAGATTTAACCCCAAAGTGAAAGAGAGGAAGAAAACAAATATTTGCTCTTGATGAATAAAAAAAGAAAATATTTGGGAAAGAAAAAAATGCAGGAGAAAACAATTCTTGTTTACTGTAAGTGTTAACATTTGTGTATATATGCACATGGATATAGCACCACAAAAAGAGTATGAATATGTTGTTATATCATGTTTCAGTTTTTTTACTATTGAACTTTTGGAGGTTTTGTTCTGAAAGTCAGTTGGAGACAGCTAGATGAGGATCGAAAAGCACTCAGAATTGCTTGGCAGTTTGGGGTTTGTTTTTTTTTTAATCCATAAGAATGAAAGAAAGCATCTAACCCTTAAAAATGCTGCTGTATTCTGTCTTCTTCAGTAACACTGTAGTATAGCTATGAACCAGGAAGAAATTTCTGTGAATTGATCACATTTGTTTCTAGGACTTCTAAGTAGGATCCAGTCTTGATGGTCAACAAACTAGATTTCCAGAGGGACAAAGTTTTTGCCTTGTGTTCATGGCAGCATCTGCATTGGAGGATTTGTTACTAGGAGATTTTAAGTCAAATCAATGGTCTTCCATAGGGAGCATCAATAAGAGGAATAAATAAAATACACCTTAGTAGTAAAAGGTTGCTCTAACATCATTTTTTGTTTGATTCTTATAGTTTTACGTGAGCTATTCTGTTTGGATAGGACTGAAGGTGTTTTTTTTTTTTCAGATGAGCATCGCAAGTGGAGGTACCATTCCAGTACCTGACACATGTATAGCTCAAAACCTTTTCTAATTCTATTACAATGCCATCAGAGGTGATGCTTTCATGTTTCTCTGAACATATTTCTGTGTGTAGGAGCTTCAGTTTTGAACATATTCTATTAATTCCTTTTAAGATGTTTCATAGAGGAATGTGCATGTCTTGAGAAATGTGACTAGTTGTTTAGGACTGAGATTTCTCATTGCCCCTTGTAATACTAGAAACGTTTCAAGCTGTTCTTTCTCTTACACAGATTTATCCTTATTTTGTACCTTAGTTATCATCAACAATACTTGTTCAACGTTGACAATGGCAAATGCTTAGTCTTCCATTAAATTTCCATCTTGAATAGTGTTATATTTTTAGCCCACCTAGATTATACAGATTGAAGAAGCAAAGGGGGTGGCATAGGAAGTTGGAAGAATGAACCCTATTGTGCTCCTTTACTCAGTTCCTTTTCTCCTGCATACTTTCTTGGGCTCAATTCCTTCTCTTTGTTCTCCCCTGCACCCCTTCTCTTCCCTTGTAAATCCACTTGAATGGAGGAATATTTTCTTTGTAGAACAGGAAACCATTTCCAGATTTAAAGGAGGACAGTCTGGAAAACCCATGGGAACAATAGTTACTTTAGAAAAGAAAGCAGAACCCTCTGTTGTTATTACTATTTTGTGCCAAGGTTAGAATTAAATATCTTGACTTAATGGGGATAGAACTCTCGGCTGAATGCCTGCTCATTTGGTCTCTTTTGTCACCTAGATGCCATCATCTAGACTCTGTTAGCTCCTTGGAGTCTGGGCACCTTTGTTGTCACCACTTGTGAAGACAGAACTTTAAAAAGAGATTGCTGACCCGTTAATAATATCTGTGAAGCCACAATACCCACAAAAACAGTAGTAGAAGATCTTATTTGGTACCACAAATAGCACACCCTTGTATTCAAACTCGTGCTCCCTATTTATTAAGAATGGAAGTCTAGTTTTGTAATATTCTTTTAAAGAGAATTATTAATGAGCCGATAAATCAGGTCTTCTATCTCTTGCATATACATTTAAGTGCTAATCCAGTTGTAGTTGTTTTATGGCCTGTATAAGGACATTTAATAATCTCAATCCATATTGAGCAGGGTAGCCTGTCACAAGAGCCATCGCCTCAGTTAAGCTACTGTTGTGCACGCATATGTCTCAGCTGAAGCTGAAGATAATGCCAAGAGGAAGTCTGAAATCTGCCATCTTCTCTGAGGGGTCTCACGCCAAGTGGAGTGTTTTATAAGTTTGTGAAATGGTGTGGAGGAGTTTACACTGGGTCTGTGTGTAAACAAAGACATCCTGTCTCCAGATCTGTTAGCAAGTAGCTTTCAGAAGCACCAAAATAAATTAAAAAAAAAAAAAAAAAGAAAAAAAAGAATCATTTGTCTGTGTTTAACATAACTGTAAAGGTTCGAAATAGAGTTGAGCTGAAATATTGTCCTTTTTAGGTAGTTACTTATAGAACCCTCAAAACAGAGATAAGTGTTGAACAAAGCACAGAACTTAGTCAGCTTTGAAGTTTCAAAGAGGATGGTTTCAAGTTTTAAATGTGACCAGATGAAAAATCTGCCCAAATCCTGTTTTTCTCCTCCAAGGTTTTTCGTGTTTTGCTTTGTTTTTAAAGTTAGGAGACCTCAGCATGTGTATGCCAGCATATTTGAGAGGACATGTGTATGTGTGTGTGCTGTGCTTGTCTGCCAGAAGAGACTCCCAAGAAAGAGTGCTGCAGAAATCCAGCTGCTTTTCCATTAACAGCCTTGATTTCCAAATGGACTCCAGGAGGATACTTTCTTGAGCTGCCTAGGGATAACTAGCCAATCCAAACTATTTCCTTTTCTATGTTTGGCTGTGGCAGGTTTCGGCCAATGGAGTGCAACCTTCTTCCTATTATTATGTTAATCACCCATTGTTATTTTAGCCTGGAAGGCCCTGCCTATGTCTAAACACATACTGCGTACAGAATTCATGGAATAGGCATAACATCCATAGACTGGTGCATTTGTTATTATGGTATTACAGCATGTTCATTAACCTCCAGCAGGCTAACTTTTTGCCATTGATGACATGGGAAGTAGTTAAGAAGCTCTTGGCAGCACCTAATTTGTTCTTTCCTCAGCAGGCATTCAAGGAAATTGGATCCCATGCTCAGAGGAGGTGACAGCAACTCCTCTGTTTAAACTCAAAACTTCTGACTTATTACTGCTATCCTAAAAATGGGATTCTATACTTAGGTGTGGAGCAGAGGCTGTAACAAAAAATCAAGTGCATCTAAAAGTGCACAAAAGCCACCTTCAAAAAAGTTAAGCGGGTGCTGTTTACTGAATTGGGTTTTTCAGTGCTGATGGCTTGGGATTCTCATCCATTCCTCAGCTAACTGAGCTTGTGGCCAGCGCTTAGAGATTTCACATATGCTCTGCTGCCATCCACACTAGCTGTATGGATATGGACTGCATGTTCATGGCTGATGGCAAGTGCTGCAGTAGGAGTTATTCTCTAGGAAGAAGTAGGCACAAAAAGCCCAATTTTTCTAAACTGCACGTCAAAAGATGTCTATTTAGATAGCATATTCCCATGCAGTCAATGAGCATGCACGTCAGACCAAAGTACCATACTCCTGCTTTGGGAAATAAAGAGTTTCTGCAAGTATACAAAAAACCACTTAGCATTAATGTTTTATTTTTTTCCTAACTTGGGTGTCTAACTTGTCAACATGCATTTTAATTTCTAGAAATGATTTCTTTGATTTTTTCCTGTCATGTTGCACAAGTACAAACACCACTGTCAATCTGAGTGCAAACCCCATTTTCCCTATTTGAATAAATGGTTCATATAATTGCCTCTTCAGACTGTCTCCTGCCTTCTGCAGCTAAGCCTCCCTGGTATAACTCTGGGATAGAGAAAATGCACAACATACTGTGCTAGGAAACAGTTCCTTGTGGTAATGCAGTTTTTCCAGGATTTCTGATGGGTGACTATTACAAAAATATACTTTTTTCCTTTCACTTCCCAAACTAACTATAGGTGTTTTGCCTACTGTATTTTGAGTTTAACTGAAGATGAAATTTTTTGAGAAAGTTGATACTTTCCTGAAGACAGAGTTACCTTTCAATGTCTTTTATTTCACTCTACAGGAATTTTTATTGTAATGGTTTAAATGACATGAGCCATCTTATTATGGCTTAAGCACTCAATCAGAGTTTCAAGTACTATAACTTGAAATTTTTAAAGTTGAAATTAGAAATTCTCCTAAAGCAGGCTGTTAATTAGAGGGTGTATTTATGGTCTCAAAAAAGCCCAGCCCAACTTGGTGTCTTGTTGGGGATATATGAGCAGAGAAGTCCTCAGTGGAGGGAGGTTGAAGCATATAGCATGTTATATTCATGATCACACTTGCATTATGCTACAGTGCAGTTTTCTCTAACCTCTTTTTGGTTATTAAACAGAAAAAGACCTATCAGTGCATCAAGTGCCAGATGACCTTTGAGAATGAGAGGGAGATACAAATCCATGTCGCTAACCATATGATTGGTAAGACATTCTTTAAACTAGGCCACTCATTGGCTGCTTGTTTTTTGCTAGTCTTTGAAATTCACTATTCTGATAACTTGTTAATATTCGTGCTGTGATTTATTTTTTTATCTTTCAGGGAAAATTATTTTGATATAACGATTCTTCAAAGCTTTTTAAATATGTGGTTATAAAAGTGTTACTGCTGAGCTTTTTTCCTTATCCTTTTGAGTCCTCATGTAGCATTTTCATTTATATTAAAATCAAACTTTTGACAGTATCTTCCATTTGATAGCATAAATTTCTCTCTATCCATGTAAAAAGTACTTGCCAGTTGTCAACCACTTAGGAGCAATTATGTTTCAATTTTGTGTGTCATGACATTGAATAGATTTAACTGCTAGCATTTTCCCAGCTAAGTATGCTGAATTCCTGAGGAACATTGTCAAAACAAAGCACTTACAGAGTTATTTCAGTGTGGGTTTGTTTTTTTGTTGTTTTTTTTTTTTGTTTGTGTTTTTTTTGTGGGTTTTTTTGTTTGTTTGTTTGTTTGGTGGTGGGTTTTGGTTTGGCTTTTTTTTCCCCAACAATTTTGGGCTTCAGAAAAGTCAACTTTTCAGACATACAAGTGTTTTAAAAATCAGTGCTTGCTGCCTTCTACTGCGGTCCTGTTGCAAGAGTTTGTAGTGAAGTATTACTTTAATCTGATGGGTTGTATTTTTGCTGCATCTGTATGATTGCCTTCCTGATGAATGCAAAGAAATGTTTTCCTGCCTGCACAGATGTTATAAATATAGGTACTGGCCCAAGAGGTCATTTTATTTTGATGTATAAACCACAAAGCAGTTACTTACACATGCCACTGTAGGTATATGTTGGACAAAACCCTTGAAGGACCCTACAGTGCACTCTGTGTGTCATATGTTCACATGTAGCATTTACCTCCCATAAGCATAATGGTTTTCCTTCAACAATTTTACATTTATGAAACTATTCTCCTGTCAACTCATGTATGTAACTTGTATTATCTTTGAAGTGAATTATGCATAAACACCAGTGAGAGAAATATGGACTGACAAAGTCTTCACACTCCTAAACCCAAATGAAAAATACACGTCAGTCACAACAAGTTTCTTCTGAGAGCCAGGCAGGAGTTTGAAGTCAATGTCAAGCAGATTAAGATGAAGGTATCTAAAAATGTTTACTTTCTTAGCAGGTGTTAATGTTATATCTTGTTTGTAAGCTTAAAGAGTGAGATCTTTGTTAATTGGACCACAGTGATTTCATGTAGCTCCACCTAAATTTTTATTTTTTTTTTAGGAAGCCTGAAAGAAGGAGGTCCTTAGGCAAGCATAGTACTTGTTGCAACTTCATTTGTGATTCAGTGGCTAATAAATGGTTTTTAAATACAAAGGTCATGAAGTGCCAAGTTAAGGTTCTGCTTGATCTGAGAGGGGAATTCTTTTTCACTTCGAAAAGATGTAACTTCTTCATTTTCCAGTAACTAATGTGTGAAGTTTATTTATGTATATTCCCAAATTAGTGCTGTCTGGAATAATACACGATGACACAACAAGGTTCACTATTAATTCTATTGGAAAACAACAGTGATAGAAGGCATAGGCAGCTGAGAAAAATGTGGTACTGCTGTTTGTGAAAACTGTACCTATTGTTTCCTTGGAGCTGTAAATAAGTTGTTAAACATATTTGGAAGAACTTTATATAAGTACAAAGGTACATATCATCTCCGTGCTGTGACCTGGAAAATTGTAAGTACCAGAACATGGTGAGAAAATGTGTAATTGTTGCACTGTGGTGTCAAGTCTTTGTATCTCTTTGCTGAGATATGGACTGAGAACACTTGTTAAGTTCAAGTCACCACTTTTTTTTTTTTTTTTTTTTTTTTTTTTATGGTGCAGTTTAGGAAAGGGTAAAGTATAAAGAGCTTTAATATGGAGCCAAGCTTTCTCCCACTGTGGTCATCTCAGTGCACAAGGCATTTGTGCCTGCTCTCCTTCAGGACAGGTGACTGCTTCAGAAAAGGTGTTGCCAGTGAGTCTGCTGATGATACTCGTTCTTTACTGGGGAATACTGAAGGTAAAAGGAGAGGCTAGATGTCACCACTTCTCCAACAATAAATGCTGTGAAGATTTTTCTGGTGATAATTTGCATAGTGCTGAGTCAGTAAGAGTGAGAACAGCTATGGATTGCCTCTTGGGCTTGCTCCTGTGCTCTTTGATCTAAGCCTGAGATCCCTAACTCAGACTGGTTATCACTTAGAAAACAAGGGATACAAGAGTTTCCATTCTTGATGTTAGACCAAGTCTAGCCAGATGGGCAGTGAGAGAAAGAAGTTAACATAGCTGTTTCTGCAGCCCAGGTCTATGTCAAAGGGGTTATTAATGTTATCATTGTCAATTTAAGGTCTGCAGATGAGGATTTGTCTGTGCTGCAGGGTCACTGAGATCCCAGGGTGAAAACCAAGGTTTTGGAGGGTGGAGGGAATCTTGACCTTAGACTGTATCTCCCCAGGAGCTTAAGGTTGAGCTCATCTCAAAGAACTTGTATCTGTCTAAAATTAAGGTGTCTGGTTTAATACAGTCATTGAGATGCTGTCTAGGGAAAATGAATGATTGATACCAATCTAAGATAAGTGTTTGAGCAGGATAAGCATTTCCAGGGAGAGATTTTTATCTCTCTTTTGAATTTGAAGTGAGTCAAGACAATGAAGTTAGCCTTGACATGTGATTTTTAGGTAAAAAACCCCCTTGGCTTTGATAATCCAGGACCTATCAGCAGCACTTTCTTCTCATACTTTGAGAAACACAAAATCAATAGTTGAGATACCCTGAGCACTTGCTTATGGTTTTATTCTGCTCAAGTGACTGTCAACAAAAGAGTCCCTGCTCTGTAGCAGCAACACCTCTCAAGTATCAGTATGCGTAATATGATTAAATAATTCAATTACTTCTTACTTCATAGTCTTAAAAAGTGCATCCAGTTAAGTTGGCTGTGCCTCTCTCTTCAGCCTCTCGGCTCCTCAGTCTGAAGTCAGAGGCCCTGCTCATAATTCATGGAGGTAGGGTTTTCTTTTTTTTTTTTTTGAAGCAGTATGCAGGGAATTTCCATTGCTACTCCTACACACCACTTTGAAAAATTACTCTTCTGCACTCTAGCCCTTCATATCCTGTGCATGAACACAGAGGCACATTGGGTCCTGCGCAGGGTCCCCGGGGAAGGAGCAGACTGGATACATCCCCAGAGGAGGTAAATGGTCGATGTTTTGTTTCATTTTACACTGGGGCCTGCAGAAGGGCTGTAAGCAACAGAACAGACCTCAGCTGTGCCTAGACAGGAAGGGGTCTGTTTAGAAATGGTTCTCAGCTGGGGAATGTGGGGTGTTCAGGGTGGAATTTTTGGAGGGCAGAGGTCTTTGAAACATTGTACTGATTGGCGCTCCTTTGAAACATTTCCATGCCCACAGAAAGGGGATCCCTCTTTTGAAACATTTTCAGGGGTTAGGGAGTCCACCTGGGACTATATCAAAAACTTTCAGTAGTTCTTGCTGCCTCTGTACTTGCTTACCTCCTGTTGCGCTGACCTGGCCATGTTTAAAGCTTCTCTCCCTTATCTCCCCACCTACCACTGACTCTGATGTGCATTCTCTGCTAGATGGAGGGAAGGATGGGTGTATGCAGCCGTGGGCTCTGCAGGGTGCACTGAGCAGTCATGGCAGCAGCCAGAAGTGTGGAAATCTGTCAGTGCAGCTTCTCCCCTATGGCTGGGGGAGCCATAAAACTTCAGTCTCCATCACAGAGCCACCACCGAGTCCCCACAGCGTCTGAGTGGTGGCTGCCCTGGCGAAAAGGCCCCAGCACTCACCCATCCTGTGCTGCCAAGGAAGACCCCACTCAGAACCCTGCACAGGGAATGTAAGGATTTGGGCCTGAGGCTTCCTATTGTTTCTTTACAGCTGTGCTGTTCCCAAAGCCTGGCTGGGTGCCCTAATTAATATTTTTCAAGATGCACAAAATTCCACAGATATGTCACTCTCCAAGCAGGTCAGGTCACCCTGTACCATGGAAAAGTACATGCAGATATGTGCTGGGGCTCTCAGCTGTTTGGCTAAGGCAAGAGGTCACAGCAGTACTTCTCTCTGTCTTGGTTAGATGGGGGATGTTTCCTATTTAATGCCCCAAAAGATGAGCAACTGTGCCCACCCTTCTTTCTCCCTTTCTCTAAGAAAGCCTCCTGACAAATGTGCAGGGAAACTCAACTGCAGTGCAGTTAGTGCTGGAACAGGGAAAACGACGATTCCTGGCCATGCTCTAATGCTGGGGTAGCTTCAGGGCTTTCCTGCCTCTGGCTCCAGAGGTGTGTAAGGGTTTGTGGGCTCACAAGAGGTTGTCCAGCTCCTCAGAGCTAAACAGAGCCCTTCCCTGGTGCCACTCCTGTCCTTACACATGCAATTATAGGTGCTCCCAGTGAAAATTCACATCTGAATGCTGGTGAGCAGCGAGGGAGGAAGGGGGGGGCACAGGCTGGATGTGTTGCAGTATATGCATGATGCTTTGAGATATGTGCTTTGAGAGCCGCTGGGGACAAAAGGGAGTACTGGAGGGAAAACTTCCAGAAGTCATATGGAAATTGTTCAGTGATCTGGTTCGTGGAGTGCTGTCTGAATAAATACGTCCCTGTTTGATGTGATGGGGCCAACCAAGTTAAACACCATTTTTGGAGGAATGGTGGAAATTTTCTGAGTGCTGCCCTAAGCCATAGTATATCATACATTGTATGTAGCACAGGACTCCAAGTATCTGAATTACCTTTCCTGCCCTTAAAGATCAAGTTTCAAGTTCTGGAAACACTCTGCCAGTATTAAAAACAAAGAGGAGGGATAACAACCTTTCACAGTTAGGTTTCTTTCAGATGCATAAAAGTATTCTAAACAAAACATGACAAAAAAAAAAAGGTTTGGATTTTTGTTGACATCTCAAAATAACAGAATATCTAAAATTAACAAAATAAGTTTGTTGCTCATAAGAGGTCAAACTGCCTCTTTTAAAGTTAGTAATCACAGAAATAATTTCCTAAAAAGCAGCAATTTAGAAAGTTAATTTTATATTCAAAAGAATTAGCAGTTGATACCAAGCTGAGATGAAAACAGCACAGTGGTGAAGGGGTTGAGATAGTATTCAAAATCAAACATAAACCAATGCATTCCCAGTTATGTTTTCCTCTTCTGTTTAAAAATGGAAGCAAAAAGTTTTATCTTTTGATTTAGGAACTCATAGTTTTCATAAATTCAGATCTTAACAAAATGGCTAGATTATATATTATGTAAATAAACGTTTGGACTCATTTTGGATGGTCTTGGACTCTGGCCTGTCACGGTAGATTCTAAGTGCATGTGTATGTGAAAAGGATGTAGGTTAGGATCAGTTTTGCAGAACTGACTTTTATACATGCAGAACTACTAGCCCTGGGCATCTCTGATGCGGATGTAAAGCATTTCTGATACTTAGGCCTGATCTTGTGAAGTGCTCTGTTTCTTGTTCTCATTGATTTGAGAGCTGAGGACAGCCAACACGTCTCAGAATCTCTCTTATAATAAAACACCTTTTATATGAAATACCAAAATTGGAGCCCTGCACAGGGGACATTAGGATTTGGCCCAGGGTTATATAGGAAGAAGGGCAGCTTTAATTCTTGTGAAATTCCCATTTTTCTGTGTTTAACACAGTACTTGAATTGATTTAAAGTTTAAGGGTGCTATTTGGTAAATTCTCTTCCATTCCTTCCATTAAGATACAGTCACGATATTGTATCCTGAAACAAAACTGTTTAATTCTTGAGGGAAACTCTTCAGACATAAGCACTACTGTTAGTTAAAACATATACATAGTAGCAATGATGATGACATTGTAAAGGACTATCTTGGTAATGGCTTTCAGGCATTAAGGCAAATAAATTGTGCCAGATTGTTTTTGACGCATTAGATGCAAATTATCAACAGGAACATATTTCTGAACTCAACAGCTGAATGTGTGAATTGATTATGGACACATTAGGAACTCAAAAATATTTTTTTAACCTTTATGTTTGTAAAGCGTGTTCCAAGTAATTGCGCTTTTAATGCAGAAATGAAGATACATCCATCATATATTTACCCATCACTTGCTTCACTATCCAATTCTATGTGGGCTTGACTTAATTAACAATATGTACTAGATTTTCATTTGGCTAGCTATTGTGAAAGAGTAATTTTAGTGAAAAACAGCTAAGCGTATTTATCTTAACAGACGAATGACATACATGATGTTTCCACACGCACATGAGAGCAGTACTCCCACCATGTGTGAGTGCCGTGGGCTGGCCATAGCCCTGCCAGTGCTGCTGCAGGAAACTGCCTGAATGGAGCTTGCTTGTGGGCAGAGGAATTTGCTTATGCCAGTAGGTCCTCGTGTTATTTTGTCCAACCCTAAGCCCTGGATTTCTGTTTTTCATGTTAATTATTTTTGGCATTAAGCACTTGTCCGGGTAGTTAAATAACACTGTAATGAGTATAGTATTTAAAAGGCTAGAAATGCTTCATTTTAAAAGCCACACTTTTTAACAGTGTAGCTGAATTTTTTAACTGAAAGCCAGTTGCCATTGCTAACAGACAGAAGCAGCTCCCTTTAATATAAACAATATTGTCCATTTATAATTTGTTACTTAATTGGTTTCTTACTTTGAAACTTGTTTCATAACATTGGATTTTTACTGCCCCTTCTTTTCCAAGGTTGGAAAATTCATTATCCCTAATCTTAATAATTTTATCCAGTCATACTGTGCAGCTGTGGCTTCATGTAATTGTTATCTATGCATATTTGTTAATACAAATTACTATGTTTTATGAGAATGTGTTTTGTTTTGCTTGTTTATCTACCAGCAAAGAAATAACGTTTCTCTTAATGTATTCATTCACATATTCCTTCTGCATTTTTCATTTCATTTACAACTTGGTAATAGTAGATCGGTTTTCACTGACATTTTTATAGCTGCTATGACAACATTCCTGTTTTGCATGATACATGCATAATCGGCTATGATCACAGTTTTACATTGCTTTCATTCTTTCTTAACTGTGTTAAGATTCCTTACAGCCTCCAAACTCAATTTTCGTATGCAGTTGTGACTACACCTGTTTAAACATTTTCCTGGTAGTTTCATATTTATTCATAAAGGGAGCAGTTGATAAAACATCTTTTCTGCAATCAGTCTGGGTTTTAAGTGTGATGTTTCTTCAAAGTTCTCATTAGCAAGCTCCTCAATCTATTCCCAGCCTTGCAACATCAGTTAGGCAGTGTGGCAAAAAATATGCTATTTTTTAGTTAACTTTGCCCTGTGTAGCAGTGATTCCTCTGAATGTGTAATTTGTTCTTAATTTTTATTAATGCCATTAACCTTGAAAGCTGATGTACACTGGTATTTAAGTCTGCAGAGATGATTTTGCCTGTTTCTCAGATATTTTACATACATGTATCTCTTACGTTCACAATCAGATTTCTTGGCCCCTCTTTACAAATCTTGAATCTGGAAAAGAAAACAAATTCTCACCATATGGGGTTTGGGTTCTCCCTGCAGATGGCAAAATGGCTCTGCTCCTTCGCAGTGGAGAGGTTAGCACCCCTCTGTGTCCTACTTTCAAGGAAGAAGCACCAGCATATTTCTAGGTGATGGAGGAGGGAGCAAACCCTCCATTATTTCTAGGTGTAGTCTTCAGACTTAACATAACATTTTCAGGAAGTTGTTCTTCTCCTCATGTGAATGTGAGACTAATGTCTGAATCACTTTTGTCCTAAAATCTAGGTGTTAGTGTTTTATTTATGGGAGCTTATTAATAGATAACAGCTTTATCTGGAGAAAGTAGATGTTATTGCCATTTCTTCTTTATTTGCCAAATGACTTTATTGGTTTGGAAATATCAGCTTCCTGTACCACCTCTCTTGAGTGATAGAAAGCTTTGTGCCTTTTCGTGAAAGACAGCTGAAATTTGAGAACAGAATAAGGAACAAAGAGTGAATGTTTAGTGAAACTGGGAAAACCCGTACTGGGTTAGGTAGGAATTAGCTTGGGCAGAGTTATAAAATACTCTTTTTACCTCTTTGGGGAAACCTAGACAAGGTTCCAGACTGTTTCCAGTCATAGAAAAACGTGAAAAGAAAGTAAACTACAGTTAAATTCCTTTTCTACTAATGAAGTTCTGGATTTTTTCTTTCTGAATTTCTGGTTCAATATTCGGCACTCCTGAGCAGTGGACCTACGATGCCTATTGTAATTCTAACTTTTTTAGAAACCTTTGGGTTTGAATCAGTATGGGTACTGGTGTACATATGCTGAACCCTAACTCTGGTTATCAGAGAAAAATGGATTGTCTGTATGCTAAAGGGCCAGATTTGTTCCTCCGGTTACCTTGTTGACTTCAAAGAGGGATTGTTGGCCTGTTGCTTTTAATTATAGTTCAAACTAAACTGCATCCTTAACCTTGGGGAAGATTTAATACGGTCTCTGAGAACAAGAGGTTACCAAATGACACAGTCCTTAAAAAAAGCTATTTCTGTTTTGTCATCACTGGCAAGCAGGTCAAATCAGACCCAGCTTTTCTGTATGCTCTGCCTATCAGGGGTACTGGCACCTTCTATTTTTTCATTTGCGAAGGGAAACTTTACTACCCTGAAGTCCCTCACAAGTGATACCCATGAAGCAAACCCATGTAAATTATTTAAATGCTTTTACCTTTTTCAGTGTTTCAAGACTCCTGACACAGATAAAGCCTTTGCGTAAATGGTCTCTGTCATTTGCACCAGGTGTGCTTGCTTGCTTCTATAGCAAGTTTTTGTCACAAAACTATTTTCCTTCAATTTATTAGTAACTTTTGAGAGCTTTGAGCCTTTGTAGGACTGAGAAGGTTTTTTAATTGAATATTTTGACTTGGCTGACTTATTGTGTGCCATTTTAAAGATTAAATTTCTGTAATTAAAAAAAATAAAAATCTTGCCATTCTTGTGACAGTTAATATTCACTGTGTGATTGCACAGTAAGCTTGAAGAAGAAGACTTCAGGTTGTCCTTGTCCGATTTCCTTGCAGTAATGTCAAACTTCAATAAACTGGAAAATCATAATTTTATAAATGAAAAAGCTTTTTGATTCTGCCACCTCTGACAAACCCCAAAGAAACCGTGTGTATGAATACCTTGGTCTTCAGAAGAAAAGTCAAAACACCTCACTGGTCTCTTGGTGTTTTCCATAGTTGTCTTTTTGACCAATATGCTCTCTCCTGCCTCTCCTCTGCTTTGTGTTTTGTGGCTTATTGTGCCAGCACAAACCCAGAGACAGATGGGGTGCATGTGGTGCTAACCCCATGGGGAAGAGTGGAGCTTTTTTACCCCTGTATCCTGTAGGAACAGGCTAAAACCAGTTTGGTCTGGTGTTTCCTTCTTTTGCACCACCTGAATTGGTGAAAAAATGGCATTGCAGTAGGAAGTACACAGCACACTTCTTGTGAGTATAAATCACTGCTTCAGTCAATCATAGCCGATTTGAAATTTAATTCTGCCATCAGATGCTCATCATCCATTGTCTGGTGAACAGTTAAGGGCCTTAAAAAATGACCTAATATTTTGAAAACTGTGCATGTAACTGTGAAGTGTTTAGCTTTTATGATGGCTGTGTTTTATTCTGTATTCACGGGCAAGTTATTTTAGTGTGGTTCAGGCTATGCAGATCCATTGGTTTTAGTTTTTTTTCGAGGTAGAGTTTAGGTGTTTTAAAGGATCAACGTCACCTAGCACCAGTGGTATGTTCTCTGTTGTGTTTTTCTTGCATTGGCTATCATGTATTATTGAGGTACGGACAAATATTTCTTAAGCCCCATGACTGTGAGTTATATCCAGGAATAAATACTGGCAAAAAAAGTTAAATGATGAAACCTCATGCAATGAAAGTTACTGATTCAAGCTGAGTCAGATATAGATACCTAAAGTTGAAGGGAAGAAAGTACTGCAATGACTTTTTCTCCTTTTTTAACTTTTTAGTTAAGAATTTATTCTATAATTTCCTCTTTTTTTCTAAAAAAAAAAAAAAAAAAAAAAAAAGCGAGAAAGAAAAAGGGTAGAGCAACTTTTGACTTCTTGATCCAGCATTTATTCTTTAAGAATTTAGATTTTAGGGGAGTGGGGAAACAACCCCTTCTACCCCTTTAAAATATTTTAAAACTCTTAATAACTGTGTCTTGAAGAACATCAATGGAGAATTTCCTTTGGAGGCTAATCTGAATGTGTCAGAAGCTGAAATCAACGATGTCTGTGTTAAGCCTGAGTTATGAACTTCCAAGGGATGGAGAATTAAAATTATGAGATGTTAGTTGCTTGATTAGCTCACTTTATATGCCATTTAAAAATCTAGGAGGAGAATGTTACATTTTTTAATCTAAGGCTTTTAAAGTTACATATCCTTTGAGTTCAACAAAGATAAAAAAAAAAACAAAACAAAACAAAAAAAAACCAAACAAAAAACAAAAAAAACCCCAAACCATTGAAAAAAACAATCTGTAATTTTTTATTTTAGTAATTACAGTAATTAAGAAAAAATAAAGGCCTGAAATTCAAGTCTGTAGTTCCCTTAAAATTTGCTTTGTCTCTTAAAAAAAAGGAAGCGTATTCTATTATTCCACAGTTATACAGAAATACAATAATACAAAAACACTTCAGGTATCAGAAAAGTTAAGTATATTATCAGAGAATTATTAAAAAGAAAGTGAGGGTCTTTTCTGGTTTTCACTGAAACTTGTAAGGATTCTTTTTGGTATGAATATGTTAACAGTGTTAATATCCACTGTCTGGACATCTGATGCTCAGGTGTCTGTCATACTCTTCAATTGCAGGAGACTTCCATGCATAGCTGTTCAGCTTTGGGTGCTGAGTCCATGTAGGGTTGATGTGGGGAAAAGTGCCTGTGTATTTTCTGAACAGCTTGTGGTGAAACAGAAATGTGCATTTGCTTGTAAATGCTTCACTGCCAAGCAGCTCAAGATGGTGAAGGTTAGCAGTTCCGGGCTTCAACACAGACACTCCTTGTGAACTATTAACTACCAAGTGGTTTGTGTTTTGTGCAGTAGTAGTCTCTGCAATCTAAACATCAGTCTGCAGTGTTGTAGGAAAGAGACATTTGTCATGCAGGCTAGGAGGCCACATTTCAAGTAACACAAAGGTGTGGGTCTGTTAGCTCTAGAACCGTGTCCTAATACTCTTTTAACGCCTGGAAATATTGAAGTTTGTTTTTCCTTTCAGTAGAAATGCTACTGGACTATAAATGTACAAGGTGTAATTATATCTATCATCCATCTTTGTTCTTGTTTGAACATGACTTACTAGGAAACAATCTCTAGAGAAACAAAATACCTATATTAATTGGCCTAGTCAGACATTTTTCCCATTTTCTGAAGGCTTAAACCGGGGAAGTGGCTACCATTTGCAGGTCAGCAATATGGCAGAAGCACAAAATTATACACAACATTTTATTTTGGACAGCTGCATAAAAATGGCAACACTGTGAAATCCATTAGCAGCAAAATGTGTTAAATACAGCAAAGTGCATCTCATGTGGAACACTGAATAGGAAATTATAGTCTTGAGTTTTTCTAGCTGGTTATCAGAGTCTGTCTTGAATGAAGAAAACTGATTTTTTTCCATGTGTCTGCTTATAGTAAGAGTGACCACTGTAGAGTGGGCTTTGAAACTAGTGAGCACCTGTAAATTCTTGCCCCACAGACTTTCCTGCAAAGTTTTCACAAATCTTATCTTAGTATCCACGAGGAGCCCACAGGGGCAGTTTCTACTTGCACAGATAGCTCTTACTGGCATGTCAGGTCCTGCTTGCACTCACTAGCATTATGCAATTCAAAACGTTAGTAGGGGTAAGTTTTAGGGGATACAGGAGTAAGAGCTCAACCTGGGAATATATGGATCCTTCCCCCTTGTCTCCCAGCTGCTGCCAGTGAGGACTGCAGTCTTGGCAACAGAGAGCAGGTGCTTTGAGTCATGGGATTTCTATGGGTGAATTTTGCTGTGCATGTAGTAAGACTTTCAAGGTTAATCAAATAACATTTAAAAATTCGAAAAACCTCTTGCAAAGTATTTTGCATTGCCATTGTTCAGACTGTTTAACTATGAGATGTTGTTCATCAAGATAGGATGCCATTAAGTATTCTGGCAGAGAAAGTAGAAATGAGTTTACTCTTCCCTGGTAGAAAATGAAACAGCCATGTTAACTTTAGCTCTAATCATGAGATTAAAAGTCTAATGGGGAATAGTATCATTTTCAGTCTTCAAAGCCAGTATCAATGACCTTTGAAGAGTTTTAATTTTAACAGCCTAATGATTTCTTTCCTAGAAGATGCAAAACTCAGTCTTTTCCTTGACAAGGAAATGAAAAATGGATAGATAAAAGCAAGTGTAAGTAACTATATGCTACAGCAGGCTAAACGACTTTTAATCATATTCAGTACCACTCGTAAAAGGTTGTTTCCAGGCTTTGTTGTAGGGGCCACTGGCTGTTCTGAAGGGAGAAAATAAACCTAAGGACGAGCCATGGGGCTGGGGGCCCAGCGTGGGGGCAGCCGTGCTCCTCCACACTGCCAGCCCAGGGCGGCAGTGGCTCTCAGCAGTAGGGCTGAGTGTACACTCCACTCACTCTGAGCCAGTTTGCTGTCGTCTGGGGCTTGTTTCCTGTGTAAGAGCACTGGAATTTCTTGTTTCAGTTCCTGTTTGCCGCGTTTGCTAGCTCAGGCTGTTGCTCTTTTGCCAAGCTGGCAGCACGCGGGGGTGACTTCCTGCGCAGGGGATGTAAAAGCGATTCTCTGATTCTTCCTCTGCAGCCATTGGGAGATAAAAGCCAGGACATCGGGGACTGCAAAGAGGGAGCCAAATTATATTTATAATATTAAAGTGAGTGCATTTGTGGTTTTGCCATTCTCCAGGGTTTTTCGTAAGTAGAAAAACATGAATTAGCATTTTCCATTTCCATATATTGACTGGAAAAATAGCCTGCTCTCAATTAAGACCTATAGCTTTTGGGATGTATGCAACAATTTTATAAAATATTTACAGAAAAATTTGCATTTTTACATGGTATTACAGTTTTTCTTGTGTTTAGTAGAAAGGACTCGGGCCTAAGAGAGGAAATCCATCCAGCGTTCCAAAAGGGAAATAAATCTAAAATTAGATTGTTAGTATTCACAACAAGGACTGTCCAGCGCTGACTGTTACCGTTGGTAATTATCGAAGGTCACTTTCCCCAACAGCCGTTTGTTACAGCCGCTGTAAGGCCCATGCTCCCTATGCAGAGCTATTGCTATCCCTTTAAATCTGCCTTTGGAAGCGATTGGAGCTTTGTGCGAGACAGATAAGTAGAACATTTTTTAGCAAATGTAAATGCGCACTGTAAAGAACACAGCTATTTCCTGGATAATTTGCAGTTGTATATTTTATGTTAATTTCACCGAAAATATTGCACCCCTGCCAGGTTTAGTAGAGGCTCACTGTGATATGAATAATTTCTAGCGAATCATTTTTTTCCTTCATTTAAGATTTGGCACCTTTTTAAGATTTTAATAATAGCAACAAGGAGGAAGATTTAGAACAAGTGAAACATTAGAGCCAAAGAAATTCACATTGAGAGCTAATGTAAAATAGCAAGAATAATTACATGGAAAACAGTTTCCACAGATGTTTTTCCTTGTAATGTAATAACTATTTACTAAACTGTTTGTTTTAGGCCCTTGGTTTACAATAAAATATTTATACATGCTCTGCTGTAATAAAAAAATATTGACAAAATACTATAGAGATTTTTAAAAGACAATTAGTATTTCCCTGTCTGGAGCGTGAACACAGGAGAAGCAGCACCAACCCTTGCCAGGCTTGCTGAGAGGAGATCTGGGGTTATCAGCAGCACCTCTTTCAGGTTTGTCAGTTTTTAACTTGGCTAACAGGGAGGCTTCGACTTGTGGCAAACCAGAGGGTAGCTTGCTGAAAAACATGGAAGCTAACACTCTAAAGAATCTGTAAACACACTTTTCCACTTCATTTCAATAAGAAAACCTATTCTATTCCTGACAAATTATACAATAAAGTCATGTCTTGTCTAAGCTATATGTGCCTCCCTTAGGAGTGGGTTTAAAGTTCAAGATGCCAGAATCCTGAATCTTGTTTTTAAAAAACTGGTGTGGTACAGTGACTTCTCTGAAGTACTGCCAGTGGTATGTTTATTGCTTTATCCTGAACCAAGCCACATCTGTCATACACCTAATTCATGAAGTTACTCACATGCCCATGGAGTGTGCATGCTGTGTTACACAGGGGATAACTGCACCTATGCACATACAGCAGTGTGTCAGGGTACTGAAATAATAAATTCAGCAGTGTTGAAAGGTCTACAGATTCCACTTTCCACACATAATCTTAAAACGTCTATTCTTCTATTCATGAATACGTAGAAGAAATATTATTTTTAGGTGTCTATGGCCTTACCTTTCAAAATCTTGAACAAGGGTAGTATCCCATGAGGAACTTCGGTTCCTCTGCCTGCCAGTTTCATAAAGAAATACTTTTTTTTTTTCTTCTTCGGAAGTTATTGTGTGTCTTCTACTTAACACCACACTGCTGGAACACAGCAGCTTTAAAAGAAGCCTCCAGGACAAAAGAGGATACCTGTAATTTAATGGATACAGGTCTATTTGCATTTGAGCACCACAAACATGTTAGAGGAACCTGAAGTCTGAAGTCTGAGGAAAGACTGCATGGATGTATTTGAACATCCAACCTTTGGGAAGCAGGAAGGTTCCATGCTAGCAAGTTGTGAGCTTTATGATTGCAGAAGAAACAGGATAGCTGCCTTGTGAAATTAGTTGAAAAAATTAATTTTAAATACACCTATGAACCTCTTTTCTTGGTGAAACTAGTAACACTCACCTGTTTAAAAATCAGCAGTGTGATTCACTACACAGGTTTTTGTTCTGCCGGGTTATAACATGCACAAAAAAAGAACAGGGCAGAGCAGAAAATGGCAAGCATGAGAACTAAAACTGAACAAAAGAGGGAGCTAAGAAATCTAAAATGTTCAGTTTTAAAGGCAGAATAATCATGGTTACCACATGCCTTTTGTTGTAAGCAGACTTTTTTCCATGGTTGACTTACATAGAGGCTAATACATGCAAGAGGTTTGTGAGCTTTTTACTGTGCCATGTGAAACCACCACATTCCTTTCTCATGGTTTGCCCGTGTGGAACCTAGACACAACGGCTTTTTGATAATCAGACACTGGCTGTCCCTATGAATGTCAGGATAATTTAATATCAAATGTACAATAAGCAAAATAAATGGTGTAATACATGCAATATTTTCTGTAAATTAAACCAAAGTTGGGTTCTTGGCTTTAGGCCTTTGCTACCTTCCTGTCTGTGAAATGTTGATACATTGCAGAGTGCTGCCAGGTTATGCAGTTATTTCGGTGCAGCTCCTTTAGGGTCATAGATAGGGTCCAAAGCTAGCATTAAGGAAACCAAAGGAATTTGTGCTTGGAAGTCAGCATTGCTCTGCACACACAATGATTTTTCTTTTTCTTCTTCAAGGACTCTTTTATTGTGTAAGCTAATGATTTTGTTTTCAAGTTATATTCTCAGGAGCATGGATATCCAAAATAATCAAGGATGGACTTTTAATACTGATCCGGTGCAATGTTAGGTCTCTGAGGGAAAAAATTGGGCCAGTTGCAGAGCTTGAGACTTGGATTAGCTTCTGCTTGGAAGAAGATTTCCTGGTGCTGAATATGTTTGTGAATTGTTATGTTACCTATGTGTAAATTAGTTCAAATGAAAGTAAATTAGTCGGTTCCCTTCCCTTGTGCCTTTTAAAAGGCCACTTAGTGTTTATCATAGTAGAAGCCATTATCTCTGTTAGTAATTGTGAAAATGAAGTACCTCTTCTGTGGTTCTGGCCGAGCCCAGTTCACCGATTCTTGCTTCCCCCAGCTCCTGGACTGGCAGTGGAAGGGTCTTCCCTCTCCAGGAAAGCTCAGCCCACAGTTCTCTGTCTCCAGTCCAAGTCAGATGTCTCTTTGAGCAAAGTGGGAGCTCTGCGTGGGTATGTTAAGCAGAAATGTGGGATGTAGTATATCTATTGTGTGTGTCTGAGAGGAAAGGAAGGCATGTTTTGCAATTTTGAGTTGCTATTTTTGGCTATGTAGAGGAGTTTAGAAATTTTCCACTTTAATTGGACACTATTATCAGTACTTCAGCATGGAAAAGTAGCATGTTAAGAAAGGCAGATAAAGGAGCAGAGCAAGAAAGCACATGTAGAGGAACACTGTGGAAGGAGTTCGTTTTCCTCTTTTGAAAATCCATGTGGTATGAGTTACAGTGCAAGCCTTTCCAAACATTCTCCAAAGCCATTCACCTAGTATCCCTACACACCACTACATGTAATGAAACAACTGGCAGAGTGCATTATTTTTATAAAGCATTGGCTGTTAGTGCCTCTCATACTGAATCAGGAAAGGAGTTCAGAGGAACAGATATTGCTGAAGAATCTGTCTCCAATTTTCCATTGGAACTGAACTTCCAGGGCTTTTAAAGGTTTATGTATTTAACAGTGCAGATCTTAATTTTAGCTTTTCATTTGCTACTCAAGGTTTTTATTAATTTTGCAGTGTTCATTTAAGTTGATCTAGTTCCTTATATCGTTTCCAGCTTGAAATATTAGTTCAGAGATATGCTTTGTTATTAGATGCTTAATCTTGAACACTTGTCTTATTTGGTAAGAATTATCCCTGAGAAGTAGGCAAAAAGAAGTTGACTGCTGTGGATTTAAAGCAGCTGTAACTGGAGTAGCCCAAGTACTAGTTTACAAAGGTTGGCATCCCTTCAGTTTGCCATCACAGCAGCTGGACTTCATTAAGCGCTGGTGTTAATTACTGGGAGAGCTTTGGTTCAGTATGCATGCAGCAACACTTGGGGTGACACACAGAGTAGGAAAAGGGTCACCTTGAAATAGAAGCTTAAAAAAAAAAAAAGAAAAAAGAAAAAAGCAGGCTGCCACTAATTTTGTAACTGCATTTTTCAAACTTACACTGCAAACAGTGAAACAAGCACTACTCTGCAGGGTCATAAGGAATGTTTTAATTGCATCTGCCATTGACGAGGCTAGGAAAGAATGTAGGCACAGTGCTGGGCTGACTTGCCCTGTAGTAAAGGAAGATGTTAATGTCGTATTTTCTATGTGTGTGGCATGAAAGAGAGAGGGAAAATTCTCTCTGTATTCTCCAGAGTTTTCAAGACATATACAGTATGGTTTGAGGAGGAATTATTAATAATTTCTTATACTGTAAATAGTATTCTATAGAGGAAGCCTGTTAGGGGTCTGTGTCATAGGAATGTTTGGGGATGAATGTCATGGAGAATAACATAAAATGTGGCAGCATAAAACAAGTATTGTTTGGAAATGTTGTGTCCTAAAGCCGATGACGTTCAGAAAAAGCAAGCCAAGTCCAACCCCAGTGTCAGCAGCCCTGTATCTCACTGCCTGCTTAAGCAAAGGTAATTTTTATCCTTGTCTTTTGCCTGGCAATTGCCTGGATGCAGGAGCTAGGTGCCCAGGCTGGAAGGGGTGTGTGTGTGAGGACAGTGGAGGAGAATTAGGTTATTACATTTCCTCTTTAATTCTTCATCAGGGCTGCTGCCTGTATTTTCTACAGAAAAATCAATGCATTCTGATTCTGTAATTTCCCATGGTGCCTCGCCGGGCGTACGGCGTGCCGTGGGAGGTGACATATCCGGTCATGGCAGCTTGAACTCTTTTTTCCAGTGAAAGAATTCATTGGAATTTCACAACCTTTGCATGCTTTTGTGAAAACACTCATTTGTGTTTGCGCCAACCTGCTAATGGCGGATGCCGGGGCTTGTGAATCCCACCTACATTCGGTGCTCGTTATGGCATGGAATGTGCCGTTAATAATGCATCTGTGAAACTCAGCTGCGAGGGAGCCAAGTAATTATCCCACCGTAGCGTTCCCTGCTTCAGTGTCATCACAACTGGGGCTTCATTAAAAGTCCTAACAGTAGAGATGTTGTGTGGTGCAGCCTGTATATATATTTTTTCATTTAAATTATCAGCAATGCCATGGCTCAGAGGTAATTTGACTTTTTGAAACCGTGGAGCCCCTGTGAATTTCCTTCCTCCTCTCCCTCTCGCTGTTGCACCAGCTGATCAGCCCCAGAAGAACAAAAGGTTTATCTGAAGCTATGAAGCATATATTCACCAGCTTCTGGCGTCTAGATAAAAAAAAAAAAAAAAAATCAAAGTACTCCATTGAACATGTTAATACTGAGCAAAATGCACACAGCCAGACACTAAACCTTTACAGGGATTTAGGCATTTGAAAAGTGATACTCTGATCAGGTCTTAAGTTAGTTTCCTTAGCATAAAGTAAAGCAGAATCATAAAATAATACAGGTTTTTAAATAAATTGAAAGCTTAACATTTTTCTTCCTTTTGTTTTATTCTTTGTCTGGTTTCTGTCAGTCAGTCAGTAACAAAATATTGGGCAAAAGTATGCTATAATGGAAGTATTTCCCCTTTTTAATGTCATATCTTTCCAACAGAAAATACAG
>NC_088909.1:14485000-14565000 GCF_037157495.1 Lathamus discolor | reverse complement strand
GGTCTCCGGGAGAAGGGGGATTGAAGGAGCAGTCTTGCCTTTCACACAGACAGGCCTAAAATATTAGTATTGTTGGCAGGTGGTTTGTTCCCTATGTGCTAGACAGCACTCAAATGGTAAAAAGTATTCCCCATCCTCAGTGGATGCACCATTTTACTGGGTAGCAAAGCTTTTAAATGCCAGCAAGAACTTGTTGGTGGCTACCATTTACTCACAAGTGTGTATCTTGGGTCACCTCTGAAGCTTTAAAGGGCTTTATGCTTATAATTTCTGAAAGGCATGTTTTTCTATGCTTTTCAGAGTAGATCTTTTTCCTTAGAGTAAGTGATACATAATGACTGGATTTTGGCCAGATTTTCCAGACTACTCTGGGGATCATTTTTAATGATCTTCACTCTAAATTTAAAAAATTATAACCAAAACCAAAAAGGCTTTGCTCTTTAAATAGAGATAACTTTGCCCAAAATGATCAAAAGTGCGAACTAGGTTTGTTTTCCTGGTAAATAAAATGTTGCTGTTAATGGGGCGGTGAGCAAATGTCACATTCACACGCTGTTGTCTATCAGAGCAAATCAAAGTCTGCTGTTTGGTATAAGAGGTAAAAAATGCCACATTGTAATTAAAGTGTCATAGGATCAGTGTCTCCTGCTTTGTCAATAAACATCTCTGCTTTGCCTCGGTATGTCTGTAACATCCGGAGACTATTAGCCTGTGCTGGTGCTCTGGTTCATTGACATTTTCACTTAAACAGTTAAACAATAATTTGAAATGGAAAATGTTCTGCTTGTATCCCTTAATTCCTTCATGGGTTTTTCCCACCACCCAGGGTTTTTTTGGGTTGTGGGTTTTGTTTTTTTTTTATTGTCAGTTTCTTTAGTAATTGCATCTTATTTTTCATTACATAGGAAGATACCGAACTGCTCACAAACCTCACTCAAAGCCAAAAGTGTCAAATGTTTTTGAGGTGGATTTTCCAGTGAATGGAAATGATACAAAATCCGTGGGCCGTTTTCAGTCGGAAGAGGAACTGTGGGCTCGCTTAGAAGAGCTGGAGAAACAAGAAATGCTACTTGGTGAACTCGAAAGGTATAGTGCTGCAGTAGCACTGTCAGGTTTGGAGCTCAGAAAACTACAGGCGTGTTATTCTGTTTGTACACAAAGGATCTTGCTGTGAGTGCAGATAGCTGATAGGCTATTGATTAAATGCAGTTAAAATTACAATAAGTGGAAGAAGGGTGGAACATGAACAAAGCGTGTGCTGCAAGGCCAAAGGTTCTAAAACCTGCCTCTGATGTGCAACCACAGCAGTCCAGCAGTATAGTATATTTTCCTTAGGATTATAAAAGAGGGGGAAGTAAAATCCATTTCCCACAGGCTAGAAAAAAATCCTGCATTTACAATGTAGGAGTTGACACATTTAGTATTTAATGACATCCTAAGATCTTTTCTGATCCTGCAGCAATACATATAGCCAGAATGTCATGGTTTTGGTATTTCCAGTTGACATGGGAAGGACATAGTCATTCTTACAGGGTGTAAAAAAAAGTTACACAATCTGGCTAAAAATACATTACCTGGCTAAAGAAAATTACGTACAGGGTTGTTCATGATTTTGTACACCTGTGTCTCTCAAGAGTATGAATTGTCTCAGTTCACTCGGATATTTTTCATTCCATAGGATGCCTGATACAGTTGAGACAAATGGAGAAGATGCAGGCTTCTCTGAAGAGGAGAAAGAAGATAAGAGGACAGATCTGAACGGGACGTATGGAGCAGAAGACTGTGTTACTCGGGGCAACTTCCACAAAGAAGGAACAAATTCAGACTTGTTTGGTGGCCACCTTAATGGCTCTACTTATTATCATAGTGATGATGAAGATGATACAGATGTTGGTGATAACTCTGTTCCAACTATTTTTTTCTCTCACACTGTTGAACCTAAAAGGGTTTGTACTTTGTGTATATTTTTAATCTTTCTCTCAAGAGATCACATAAAACATACATACCATATCTAAGACAGAAAATTGCAGATAATGTGGAATGGTAACTGTAGGTGACATTTTGGATTTTTCTCAAATGCTTGAAACCCACTGTTAAGATCCTGCTGTATCAAATATGGTATTAAAAAAATGATCTTCAAAGGTATGCTTGCTGTCCTGGCTTCTGGAAAAGCAGTAGCCTGTCTTGGAGTTTTTAAAATTACTTTTTACTGGACTTTAAATTAATTGTTGAACAACACAGCCGTTGAGCAGAGTTTGAACAAGCAGATTTTCATACACTGTATGCAAAATCTTGTGTATTAGTGCAAAGAAATGCCCCAGCCTACTGCAAGTGGTAAAGAATAAACAGTTCACACTATGAATGTTACCATTCATGTTTAAGTTATGTACCCTTCATAGTTACCAACTGCTTGGATAGGAGAATGTCAGAAGTCAGTTGATCTGCAGCCTAGTGATTGTTGATTTTATGGTCTAGACCATCCTTTGTGTTCAATTTTCAGGTAAGAATAAACACAGGAAAAAATACTACTTTGAAATTCAGTGAAAAAAAAGAAGAGGCCAGGCGTAAACGGAAGAACGGCAGTGGCAATAGCCATGCAACTCCAGAGCTGCCTAACATCAAAACCCCAGCAGACATTTACCGGTGTGTGATTCATAGCATTGACACGTGAGCTTTCCCCTCTGCAGACCTCTTTTCATTTCTGTTCACCTATAGTATGAAAAAGAGCCTACTATTTCCTGAAAGAAACAGGTGGAACTGAGTTTACTACTTAAAAGTGAAAGTCTATGGCATCTGCATGGTTGCTGAACTTTCATATCCATAAAACATTTTTAAGCTTAAAGTTTTCTTTTACAGTTAAGCAATTCATCATTCATCTACTTTTTCAGACCTTGTGAAACTGAGGTAAATTTGTTAGTACCTTTGGGTAAAGAGATACAGCAGTGATGTTATATCTTCTGGTTAATTCCATGTCTGTTGCTTCTGTGTTTATTTTCAAGCATAACTGACCAGACCTATCCCTTGTAGTACACCTTCTTTCCCAGTTACTAATTGCCAGGTTTTGTCTCTTCCTTCCAATATCATCAGTATACTCAGGTCTGTTTTGCAGTATTTTCTATTGCATTTTTTCTCCTTGATTTTAGTCCATCACTGCCTCTATTCTTCGTAAAAATAAGTGCTCACCTGTAGAACACCCACAGTCAAGAGAGCCTGAGAAGTCCTGTTGGGTTTAGAGGACTCTATAACACAAAACTAAGGTGACAGGAGAGTTAAACCATGTATTTAGGCTTGTAAAGATATACACAGACACCTATTAAATGGTTTTATTAAGTGCTTGTGAAAATCACAAATCATTTGTATGTCGGTGTATTCAGGAACCTAAATATCTCAAAAAATGTGTCTAAAAGTGGGAAAACTTAAATCCTTTTCTGTAATTAGAGCTGCTGGGGCTGAAGATAGGTAGAGGATTATTCAATGGTGACCTCCCAGAGCTCTGCAAAGGAACCCCAATTTCTGTAAAGAGATGCAGGTGTTCCCAGGGGTGCCTGATGAATAAAGCTGTTAAAAACACCCTTAAAACTCATCCAGTCATTGGGCTTCTCCTTCATGAGTTTGATAAAATTGGCACTGTCTTATAATGCCCCTCTCTCCCTTCCACCCTTGACTTCTTTAAGTCATGGAGATAGAGTACAAAGTGTGGGAAGAGGCCTCTTTATCAGTTTACAGTTTGAGAATACTTGAAAAGTGTCTTTGTGTTGACCTGATCTTAAAAGCTTTTTTTTTTTTCTTTTTTTTTCTTTTTTTTTTTTTTTTTGACTGAAAGCAGGAGATTATGGCACTTTACAGGAACAAGCTTCATCCTTCCCATGTGCAATGAGTGTTTCAGTATTTGTTTTTGTATGCTACACCTGACGAGGACTTCATTCTAGAAAATTTTCAGTCATTGTGATTTTCTGTTTTTCTTCACTGAAACAACCCTGACAATTGTCTAGTTTTTTTCCTAACTTGGACAACTCACACTATTCTGTTTCCTAACACTTTTCAAAGAGCTGTACATTTTCTGCTGGAGGAGTATACCAACTTAATGCTTGAATAAAGGACATAACAGTGTTTGCTCTACAGAATTGATTCTTGCACATTGGTAAATAAAATCCCTCAGAAGGTACAGCATTGTAATTCTGCAGCAAAAAAGTTAAGAAGAGCACATCATAATTAATTTGTACAAAAGACAAAGCAAGATAACTGTAACTTTGTCATCTGACCCTGAAATGGTTTATTAAAGCTAGCATTTTCCTTTTTTTCCTTTATAGAGTCTTTGTTGATGTTGTGAATGGAGAATATGTCCCTCGTAAATCAATTTTGAAGTCTCGAAGCAGAGAGAACAGTGTTTGTAGTGATACCAGTGAGAAGAGTGCTGCTGAGTTTGATGACAGACAAGGAGTTCAGAGGAGTATTAGCTATGATGAAGCCACTCAGAGTGACAACAGCGAAGGCATACATGAGGAGGAGGAGGGGCAGCAGCAGCTACCGGAAAAGCTTCCTCCCTCTTCAGGGACAACCAAGGTACAGTTTTTAATTAATTATTGATTGTTGGCAGGGATAAAAACAAGAAATTTAATGACTGTAGTTGTCTATACCATCAGTTTGATTCCTGTAAAATAATTTTCTAACTCCTGCCTAATTTGCTTCATAAGGACATTGTGGGATGACAAGTTCTGTCGTAGGCATCCTGGGGGCAGAGGGGAGGAGATGAGTCAGGGGCTTCCCCAGGACCTGATACTCTTCCATGAGGATTTGACAAAACAGTCCATTGCTGGAGTGACTGAAAGCAGTGTAGTGTCTACTGGATCGTCCTGAAAAGGTCCCTTAGGATATACAGCAGGGTTCAAAAAAAAAGGAAAAAATAGAAATCTGTGCTTCCTATTTGATGAGAAGGGAGAGTTGATTGTCAGCAACCTATGTTGCACAGCTACCTGGCGTCTAGTTCCCAGGTGGTGTTTTTAAGTATTAATAGGGACAGGTACCAGCTGAGTTATTTGGACTGGCTAAACACAGAGAAAATGCCCTGTGGAAGGCAGCACTACACGTCTACTCATCCTATTCCAGAGCAGGGCCATTAGTGATCCCAAACGAACCTGTTTTCCCATGCTTGGAAAGTTCAGGACTTCATTGTAAACGAAAGAGACTGTACAACATAAGGGAAAATGTGCAGCTGCTTTAGTGACTGGGTGAGTGCAAGAATTAAATGTAGCTGCTACTCTGATGTTCAGGGCAGAATATTCTTCATTTGTGTTGTGTAAGAACTAACACTAATTCTTTTCAAACTAGATGAAACAGTTTTCAGTAGTTTCCAATGCAGTGAGAAAGTTCAATGTAAACTCTATTAAACACACACCCCCCCCCCCCTTTTCTACAAGAAATGAATTCCTCATAAAAGCTATTGTTTATCATCACTTCTCATGCAAACAGCTATAGATGAATCCAGGCAGGATGTGATTGATGGTGGAAGATCCCTCTGCAGAGCTAGCACTTCATGCTCTAGACTTTCTGGAGTATATTTGCTATATTATTATAAAACATCTAAGTAATACTCGGTCTGTTTTTTGAATATGGTATGATTATTCTCTACAATATAATATGTTAAATAAGTTAAGGAGAGAGAGAGCAAGCCACTCCAGTTAGACATGCTTTCTTAAACGCTGTGGTTTTGGTTGGTTTTGTGGGCGTTTTAAATATGCTTGCAACACACTAACTTTCTTCCTTTTGCTTCTGATTTTACCATGATTCTGCTTACCTGTTTCTGAAAATGAGCATGTTGTTAGAACAAGGCAATTGTGTACAGGCACAGCTTTAGGCAGGCTTTGGCTGCTGGAGCAGAAAACAAAACCCCGCTGCTTTTTGCAGGTCCTGCAAGAAAAGAATGGTTGGTTTGTTTTGCTTTGTTTTTCTTGGTAACTGAATTATGAACAAGCAGAACTAAGCATAGTTAATGAATCTGGTGTGCATTCCTTTGTGCCCAGTCTGAGCATCAAACCTTGAATGTAAACTGCTTCCCCTTGTCCTTAGGCATTCTGAATTTTCTGTTTTCAGTACATAGCAGGTTGATTTGTTCTTAAATATGTTTAGAAAAAGTAGTTCTGAGCTGCTTTTTTCCCATCGTTTTCCGAGAATCATTTCTTAGCTAAGTTAAAAAGGATTAAGTCATAATTGCATATAAATTATAATTTTTAAACTTTAAATGTTTTTATTAGACCTTTTATAGAGGCAAGTTGAAAGAAATAGTTGGAGGCAAGTTTGCCTTTCTCTTAAGTATAAATTGCTTTCACAATTATTTGATCATATTTGGTAAGGAGAAAGAACAAACAAAATATGTGCTTGCCAATTTGTATGCAGTGTGTCAGCTTGATGCAATTAGAAGATACTAAGTCATAAAATATGACGTATGATGGAAATGCTGACATGCTCCAACTTTGCAAAGTCTCTGCATTCCTTATCCAAAATGAAGCTATATATTACATCAGTGGTTTTATTTCTTGAGCATGTGTCAGTGAGGAAGCAAATTTTTAGATCACGTATGTGGTAGGAATGAGATGAAGTAGTACTTTTAAGACACTGTCTTTCGTTTGGTCATCTTTGAACAAGCTATATTTTGAGGTTAATTACAATTTGGTTACTTATGCAAGGAATGATCATTGATTTAAAGACATTTCTTTACTTTTGATTAAGAGAAATAACAATCCTAATCAGGCTAATACAGGGTAATGACCTTATGGGCATAGCTTCACATTTGCATTTTATTAGCTCATTTTGAGTATTCTCTGTTGTAGGCATTTTCCGGAACTGTTGTAGAAAAGGAGCCTTTGTCTCCCTCCTTAATACCACACCCAGTCGCTGCTCTGCGTGTCCTGCCTACCATTCTGGAGTGGAAATCAGAGGAAGTCTTGTCTGAAGCATCAGAAGAACCTCCAAAGAGGATTTCGAAGTTCAAAGCTGCCAGGATGCAGCAGCCCAGCTAGGTTCTGCCCAGCCAACCAGATATATCTGGGCATATTTGTTGAGACTATGTACAACTGTATGTGTGACACCTTGCTCGTTAATAAAAGGGTGTCCTCTTCTTAGTTTGGCATTGGTTACCCTTGAAACGTTTATTGGCAAGTTTAAAGAAACAAAGGTTCAGTGTTTGAACACGAGTTTTCATCTCAATTGGTGGGTTTCCCTGTGTGCTGTCAGCACTTTTGTGTATGTTTGCCTTACGAGAGCAGCACTTGAGTTCTTTTTCAGAAAACTGTTCCTTACATACATTGTTTTTGTGTTTAAGCCTAAATACAGGCAGTTTAGTGCCAGCTGTGATGCTCTGCATACCATATGGACCATTTTAAGGAAACTTTTCACATTTCAAATAGATTCACCAGTTATGTTGCATTACTTTCTTTAGCGTTTTAAGACACACTTGTATTCACATTGTTGTAGGTTTTGCAACTAGGTGTCTGCTGAAAGTTTTTTTCCTTCTTTCAAACCTCTCTGATATCTCACTGTAGAGATCTATAAAACACTGGGTTCATGTACATTGCAGGGAAGTTTCTTTAATGGAAAAGGGTATTTTGTAAAATTAAATTTTCAGTAAAAAAAGCTGTGAAAGTTTTGTGGTTTTTGTTGCTTTACTATTGATTTGGAAAGAACACAGGTTTTTGAACATGCATTTCTATCTTGAAGTGTTTACTTCCACGTGGACATAAAAGCAGTCCATTCTCTTCTGTCATTCTGTTTTAACCTCCTGCTAAAGAATGTGCATGGAAATTGAATGCTCTTAAGGAGAGAAGCATAAACTCAGACACTGATTACAAAATCTAGTTCTTTTGTGTACTCAGAAAACATTGTAATTGTCTTGAGAATGCCCAGAGGGAGTCAGCACTAAGGAAAAATGTCTTAATGCTTCAACTTTATTTCAAAAGGCAGCAGTGCTGCAGCACTTGGGGTACAGTTTCATGTATCCCTGTGTATCCTTCTCACAACTGAGAGCAATCCTGGCTTCAGGAGTCCCTGCTCAGCAGCTCCTTCCTGTCGTCTTGCCATCCCCTCTCTCGTGCCGATACAGCTTTGGTAAGGGCCGCTGCTTGAAAGATAATAGGTGACAGAGCTGGATTTAAAACTCACACTACTGGGTTTGCTTTTTTCATTAGTTGTGTGTGTTTTTTCTTTTTTTTAAGCCAGTTAATTTCCTACTCTCTTTGTCAGCATGTCTGTATCAGCACAGTTAGAGGGGTAATGTGTTGAGCAAGGAAAACAAGGGGAAACATTGGCAGAGAGGGAACGGGGTGCCGGAGTGTTTTAAACTGATGTTACTTTCCAGCTGACATCATTAAACCTCAGCCTAAGAAGTAAAGCAAAAAGGCTTGAGAGGTGTAAGGGAGGGTTTGCTTTTGGCTGTGATTCTGTGGCTTTATGAAGGTGCAGCCTTAGACCCACCAGCCAAACCTTGGCTGTCCATGAGCGGGGCATCATCTCCTGCTGTTTTCTTATCTTCCCCTAAAATAACTGCACCTTTGCTCCAAAGTCGTAGAATCCAGAACAGTTTGGCTTGGAAGTACCTTCAGAGGTCATCTAGTCCAGCCCCCTTGCAAGGATCAGGGACAGCTTCATCTAGATTAGATTGCTAAGAACCACATCCAGCTTGGCCTTGACTACCTCCTCGCGGCTCATAGGATATTAACACAGCATTGTTGGTTCCCCCATTTTCATCCCTTTTTGTTTCTTTGTGCTTACAAGGGAGGTGGAGGCATTGGGACTTCTCTAAAGATGTCCTTTGTGAAAGGCCATCTCAATCTAGTTCTGATGCATGGCAGAAGGTGCTGGGCAGCGTGAGAGTGAGAAGGGGCTGGTAGCTGAGACCCTGAGGGGGCAGCAGGTCCCAGGTCTGTGGAGCTGCATCTTAGAATCATAGAATAGTTAGGGTTGGAAAGGACCTCAAGATCATCTAGTTCCAACCCCCCTGCCATGGGCAGGGACACCTCACACTAAACCATCCCACACAAGGCTTCATCCAACCTGGCCTTGAACATCGCCAGGGATGGAGCACTCACAACCTCCCTGGGCAACCCATTCCAGTGCCTCACCACCCTAACAGGAAAGAATTTCCTCCTTATATCCAATCTAAACTTCCCCTGCTTAAGTTTTAACCCGTTACCCCTTGTCCTGTCACTACAGTCCCTGACGAAGAGTCCCCCCCCAGCATCCCTGTAGGCCCCCTTCAGATACTGGAAGGCTGCTATGAGGTCCCCACGCAGCCTTCTCTTCTCCAGGCTGAACAGCCCCAACTTCCTCAGCCTGTCTTCATACGGGAGATGCTCCAGTCCCCTGATCATCCTCGTGGCCCTCCTCTGGACTTGTTCCAACAGTTCCCATGGGATGGAGCAAACCATGGCTTGCTGAAAGAACTGCAGGAGAAGTAGTGCATCCCTCCTGTGCCCAGAGCTTAGCTGGGAGGGGGCTACCTCCCTTGTAAGCAGATCTTGAGGATCACATTGAAAGTGTTAATGATTAACTTGATTCATGCTCAAATGTGGATTCTTTTTTTTTTTTTTAAAGCATATTGCATTAGTACTAAAATAAGCCATCAATGCCAGTCCACCCTCTATTCATGGCTAAATATTTAAAGGAGGTTATTTATAGCTTCTTTAATGAATTCTTGGCTAAACAAAATGAAATTATGTCCTAGAAAAGTAGAAGCTATTTTGTAACCAGAACAGTGCAACTGTAAAATATAGTTCCATGAATATGTATTTTAAATAACAAGGGGTTGAGATCCAAGACTACCAGACATGGGTAATTAGAGGGAAAAGGAGAGAAAGAGAGAGGGGAAAAAAAAGAACCCTTTAAAAAGATTTATTTAGATATCTTCTGAAATACTTCTCACTTCTAGTTACTTCAACAAAACCAAATGCCCCTTGTCACCATACATCAGTTTCAAATCAAAATTAATTCTTTGTTTTCTTCTCCCCCCCAGCTCCCCTTCTTTTCACATCCTTGCTCACAGGAAAAAGTAGGATAAATGCACCTTGGTTTTTAATGAATTATGGCCTCGGTTCAGGGAAGCATCCTTATTCAGGAATGCACTTTGGCATGTGCTTATGTCGCAAAGATTTTGCAAAGAAGAATGGATTTAACCACATGCTTAAAACTAAGCAGGAGTGTTTTCCCTAATAGGGAGCCTGAATGTGTCTGTGCCCTTTCTGCAGTATATTTACTTGTCAGAGGGTTTGCAGCCTGGAATGATGTTTCATCTTCAGGCTCTTCATTGGGCTTTACTACTAGATTCACAGTGCAGTGCCTGGAGCAAGAAGAGACGGCTGCAGGGTTCTTACAGAATGTTTGCAAATGCTGAACTAAAACTTAATCTACCTAAGTAGATAAAAGTCTAAAGAGTAAAAAAAAAAAAAAAAGGTCATGTGAAGGCCTGCCTCAGTAAGGACTGAAAACCTGCTTTTTGTGCAACACTGAAACCAGCAAGTGGATGCAGGTGACCACCAACACATGGATGAAGCAAACACCAGGATGAAGCAATCGTGCCCCAGATTTGAGGCATGTAGGGTTCCTGGCGGTAAGTTAATTTGCCGGTACGAGCATCTTTTCCCTTCAGTACTGGAGTTAGAGGTTGTATTCACTTCAGTAATAACAAAAGCACAATTTATCCTATTTCTGAAACACCCTTGATGGCTTTTCCTGCTGCCACAAGAGCTCCTTGTGTGCCAGGCAGTGCCACCGAGGAAGGAGGTTTGATTCTTCCTGGTGTATCCTGAGAGGTTTTGTGTGTCCTCAGCAGGACGGATGTGGCCCATTGCCGCACAAGATGTCTTTGGTCCAAGCCGAGCATGGTGGCAGCAGTGTGTGTGGGCATTGCTTGGCCACAGGGACAAGTCAGTGTGTCCCAGCCATGCCATGCCGTGCCCCGTAGCCACCCCACACAGCCATTTGTAGGGCCATCACTGCATCAGTTGGGCACTGCAGATTACCTGCTCCCTTTCTATTCCTTACTGGGAGGCAAATTTGACTCTTTAATTGGCCACAAGTCGGTTGGGCAGCTGCCTGCACCCAGAGAATGGGTTGGTTTCACCCCAGAGCTGTGGGTCTGGCCTGGAGAAGCTGAAGGAACTGGTGATGGCCGTTGCTGTTGCATGTTCCCATAGCTGGGTCTCTGTCGGCAGCTGCCAAGCCGGCCTGAGCCAGTGGAGCCCATGACGTGCTCTCAGAGGTAAGATGGATTTATTTCCTTCTCTTTCCTGTAAGACTAGTTGCACTTAGCACTTTTCATTGCTCACTTAGAGCATCTAAAGCAGCAGATTTTTGTGTTCCAAGAGTGTCTAAACCAGCTGTTTTAGCTGTTCATTTTAACAAAGTGATTTATGTTGCAAAAAATGAGCTGGGATTAAAAGAAATCAGATGTGTGTATTTGGTATGCAATATTTTTGTATTACAAATAGCTCCATTCTAACCCACATTAACCCCATGATATGTGAATTTTGCCAACTCCTGCTGTGTCTTTTAAATCAAATCCAGTAAATCACTCTGAGTGTTCTAATTTCTAAACAAACTCGTCCGCCAGCAGAAGTCCTTCAACGCTGCACAGCGGATGAGGCAACCTGTGATTCTTTGCTGCAGTTCTTTACTGTGGCTGTTCACCATGAGGGTGGTGAGACACTGGTATAGGGTGCACAAAGAGGTGGTACATGCCCCGTCCCTAGCAGTGTTCAAGGCCAGGTTGGACAGGGCTTGGAGCAAGCTTCCCTAGTGGAAGGTGTCCCTGCCCATGGCAGGGGGTTGGAAGTGGATGAGCTTTAAGGTCCCTTCCAACCCAAACCGTTCCATGACGGAATGACACGAGGCGCCTGATGCGCCGCTGCTGTGACACGGTGCGTGTGTTGAGTGACGTGAGCCCACCCGAGGGCTGCGTGGGGGAGATGCGGGGCTGTGGAGGGCTGTGGGGTGTGCAGGGGTGCTGCAGTTCCCGGTGCACACCGGTAGGTCGCAGCGCCGAGCAGAAGCAACAGCGGAAAGCTGCCAGTCAGCGCCGATAATTTATTATTCATTTCTGTTATAGGTGGGGTGTGCAGACAGTTACAGTAATAATTACCAAGACTGGAGGGTTTCCTAGGCAACGGGGCTTTTTTTTTTCCCCTTCATTCATGCTGTTGCAGAGAGTGTGCCTGTAAAGCATGACATTGCTGTATTCGGAGGTTTGTTGCCCTCCTGCTGCTCCAGGTTTGAGGTTAGTTACAGCATCATAAGGTGCTCTCAAGCATAAAAAGCTCAGGCTGGGATTAAAGCATGCAGGGAACGCCACCACTAAGTCCTTCCTTCTACTGTTTCACTTTTAAGTAACAAGGTTATAAAAATGCAAATGCCATCTTGGGGTTGTTAATAACTGATATTGGGGAGAATTCCTGCAAGTTGTAAAACATTACTGGTTTTTTTCTTTTTGGTGAACAAAACCCAGCCCAGGTGAGGTAACTCCTTGTGTTTTATGATGCTCTTGTGGAAATACCGTTTGCAGGAAGGGGGCTTGCAGCCTGCTCCAACCTTGCAGTGTTTAGCGTCATAAATCAATGGGAACCGCTCCATGCAGCTAATGATAAGGTGGTATTTGTTGTTTATCCCGCTTTATGGTAATGGCTTGCGAGGAGGAGGATGCCGTGTCCTTCCTGAAGGAGCAGGAGTAATCCTTGATGTGGTAACAGAGTAACAGAAACCACATCTATTATCAGGGATCTATAAATGAGTTGTATTATCCTACACTTTTGGGCTTACTGGAGCTCTTGTTTTCAGAAACTTACATCAAGCATTGTGCAAGGCTGAAAAGTGGTATTTTTCTATCCCTGCCGTACGAGGCAGAGGGAATTCATGATGCAATCTCACACCGAGATGGGGAATTTTTACCCGTTGAAATTTCGAAGTAAGATGCTGAAGCATGATTGTGTTGAGAATGATTGCAGTTCCTCAGCGATGCGCTCCACTCGGAAAGATGGGCTATGTGTTAATGGGGTGACCCAGTGCGTGTTCAGTGCAGTTTGGTCTCTTTGAAAGGTTAACGCTGATACTCAAACAAAAAATAAGCCCACCACTATCCCCAAACCCCACAAACCATCCCCTGATACATCATAACTGTTCTTGGCCACCTCTGCATACGGAAAAATACACCGGCATGTGGTCCACCCCACTGGTGTTTGATCACCCACTGGGATTGATCGCCCATGGGGATCGATGGCCTGTGAGGACTGGTCCCCCATGAGGACTGATCACCCATGGGGATTGATCACTCACCCTGCTCTGACTCACATGGCCAGCCCCATCTTTCAGGCCACACTAGGCTGTTGGTGGCTGGTGAGGAAACCCAGCTGGGCTCTGTTAGGCTGGATGGGAGGTGAGGATCCCATCAGTGCAGCCCCATGGCAACGGGTGCCGCTGGTGCCTGCAGCCAGCCAGTAAATCCCAAATAGATTTGGGCTCCCTTTCACTGGGGTAAGCAGCAGAAATTGTTTCCCCCCTCGGAGCATGAGCGGGGCTGAGTGCTGCAGTGCAGGGTGATGCTGTGGGTGCTGTGCCAGGGTCTGGTGTGAGTCCCTCTGCAGCCCCATGTGAGCAATGGCTTCTTCAACCCAGTTCCCACCCGAAACTCCATCGCACCCAGCAATGGCCATCTTGGACCCCCGGGCTGTGGTGAGTGATGAGGCTGTGCTGCTGGGAGGTGCCCAGCAATACCTCAGTTTGCATCAATGCAAATCATTTACGCTAATTCCTTCGGATTCAGATTTAAGTTTTAAAGAAAGCTTCAAGTTACCTCAAAATAGCTTAGTAATTATTTTAATAACTTGTGTGAGCAGGAACAATACCCACAGTGTCAATTCTGGCTCACAAAATGTTTTTTTCAACTGTTCTGAGGAAAAAAACTGCGAACAGTTCAACAGCTTAAATACAAGCGAGTGGATCTCCGGAGATTAATCTGTCTGGTGTTCCTCAGGTAAAGACTTCTGCACATTTTAACAAAGGAAATAATTTTCCTATTTTTATAATGCATGTCTCTCTGTGGTATAAATTACTAAAACCACGCTGCTTATCCTCGGTAATGTTATAGATGCAGATAATTTACTGTGTATCACGTTATCAGTTCATTAAAGAGATGCAATAAAATCATTATTTACTAAGAAACAGCAACCCTTGCAATATCTTGTCAGAGAAATTGGCTGATGCAAGAGGATCATATTTAAGCCTATATTCACAATAGCCTTTTACACATTTCATCCCCTTCCCACTCGGGTTGCGTGGAGGGAGCTGGTATTCCCCTTCTTTGGCCGAGGCAGCAAAGTTGCTAGGGCCCGATCCATCACCCCCTGCTCCCTGGGGGACCCCGCACCCACCGGGATCAGCCCCCGGCATCGCTCCCACCACCGGCCTCACCACGAGGTTGCCAAAATATGAAGGGAGGTTTAGGCATTTCCTACCCCATCCCCCTCTTCTCCTCTGCCTAAAGATTACTCTGCATCCTAGACAAAGGAAATATTTAAACTGTTAAATCTGAACAAAGATACAGTCTGCGTATGACTTCTCTGAAGCCCTATAAAAATTCTTTAAAATTGCCTATTCACTCAAATTTACTGAGTGTAGCAAAAATGTCAAAGGCATAAAGTCAGAGAAGATTGAATAAAATAATGCAGAAAGACAGATTAGTCATGCACAGACCCACACAGCCTTTCACAGCACACAATACCACTTTTTATTACCGCTCTATCTTTACAAAGACTATGTTCAATACATAGAGGATGATACATGGTCAGTCATGTAATCTGCCTTTGATTCCAAGACTCATTTATCTGGGCCCTTTTCACAAAGACATTGATGAGAGATTTCAGTGTTTTCAGTGCATTGTTTTATTTATCATATATAATGGCTGGTGGAAAAAAATAGGAATTATGTCACAGATCCTGCATAAAGGAGTTGTACAAAAGACTCTGTGACAAAGTTTGGTAAAACACATAGCGGCTCGGCTCAGGCGCACTCTTTTTTCCCCAAGCCCCTTCCCCCTCCTCAAGCACTTTGAGTATTGACAGCTGTCAGAAGCCCTTGAGGAGGACGCTGCTCTGCTCGTGCAGTCCTCACCAGGCTCTCGGAAAATCACCTTTTTTTTTTTGCTTTTAAATTTGAGCAATATTTTAATTGTTATTTTTAGCGATCTGGATTTATTATTTATACATTCACCAAAGAAAAGAGTCAGTCACAGTTTTGTATCTTGCAAATTTAATAAAGAACAGCCCTTAAGATAGAATTTCTCAGCCTGCCAGGATTGACAAAAGCCAGCTAATGCAGAAATGTCAACAGCAAACCTCATCAGCAGCCCCACCATGCCTTGAAATCAAGGGAAAGCTATGGCTTTACATAAACAATAATATATAGCCACCTAAATGTCTATGTGTATGTGTGGAGACGCTATCCGAGACATGGGAGGAGGATGGGACGTGGCACCCAGCCTTGGTGCTGCAAATGGGGCTGCTTTGCCTTGTTAAGTCATCAGTTTGTGTGTGCAGAAGGTGCATGGAGAGTGATGGGAGGTGGTTAGACCAGCCTCTGCCCCCTGCCCAAAACACAGCCAGGGCCATCCTGAGCCATCCAAGTGCAGGAGTGAGGTTTCATTGAACGAGCTGGCATGCACTTAAATCTCAGTCTTAACTTTTAGAAGCTATTTCAGAAAGCGTCTCTGTGGCTTATGGCAAAGGGAGGTTTTCCCTGAAAGAAGGTGGATGTGACTAAAGGCTGGAGAAAGGACCAGGTGAGCTGCAGTTTGTTGGGAGGGTACCATGTGAGAGCATCCCTACCTATCACTGCAGGGCTGCGATGCCCTGGGCAGGACCTGAAATAAGGGCCTGAAATGGGAATCAGGTAAAATTCCAGCAGCAAGGAGTTACAGCTAGGTATCTGAGGGAGCAGGCAGAATGGCTGGATTTAGAAATTATGTAGAAGCACTGTATACCCAGATGTGAACTCTTCTATAGGGCTGGAAGAAATAAATCATGGAGGTATCCTTGACAGATACAGTAGCTTACACTCAGGGCACAGTGTTAACCTGCACTTAAGGCTGAGGCACATGATTTAAGAGAGAGAGACTCTGTGGATAAAGAAAAATCTCCTGAGGAGAAGGAAAGGAATGGAGTCAGGATGGTTGTGCCAGCCCCAGGGAATGTCCCTCTGTGTCCCTTACGGGCTGGGGACCAGGGCTGGCTTGGCCTGGGCATGGATGTGCTGCGGTGGCCCCCAGGGACCTCAGATGGAGGGGACCGGGACACCGAGCTGGGACATCCCTGTGCATGCCATCAGCAGCCAGCTCGGTCCCTTTAACCGTGGGTAATGATGGAGAGCCCAAAGCTGCCGCTCTGCGAGGTCCCTGTAATATAGTGCTGTGCAGCTGCAACTTGGATCGTGAGGAAAACAAAATGGGCCGACTGAAATGGAAACTTTTGTTACTTATAATGTTAATGAAACCAGTTTATCAGGCAGCGCAGAGGAAGTGGAATATTTAGTGCCATTTAATGTCTAATCATCAGCATTTCTTTGGATAAATCACATTACATTGTCTAAAACCTGAAAAGACGAAGCTGTAATAATTTTTAATATGTTGTCGTTTCATTAAAGGGACACCCTGTTTGCCATCTAGCCCTGTGCTTTTCAGGGGAGGTTGTAGGCAACGTGGAAGTGCATTTGGTGGTTTCTGGCATGGCTTGGTGACATGGTGATGTGGCTTTGGCACAGCCAAACCACGGAGCCACATGCAGGGTGTCCCCATCTGCTTGCCAGTGGCTGAGTTCAGTGTGGATGCTGAGAACTCATGGCCAGGCTGGGGGTTTGAGGAGCATCCTCAGGTTCTTTGGTTATGTACTGTGGTGCCACCAAGGGTTTCTATTTTAGTAGCAGTATTTACTTTCTCAAGGCATTGTGCCCTTCCCATTTTCTCCCATAGTATTTCAGCATCATCTCACTGCGAGCCAGTGGGTTTTGTATGTCCTACCTAGTGCTTGTCCAGCTTTTTAATTCACCGGCATGGCCTTGACACCTCTTTAGTGGTCAGCCTGATTCCCTCTTTACCCCCAGCACCCCTGCTTGTCCCACATGCCCCTATCCCCTGGTTGTGGTCAGGTTATGCAGCTCAAGTGCCCCTGGTCAGGCATCAGGCATGGCTGTTTGCTGCCATCCTGGACAACTCCAGGCACAAGCACTTGCCAGACCGCAAAGGTCTGGTTCTTGCCCACCAGTGTCTTACTCATCGCAACTTTTAAGTGAACTGCAATGAACCTATAACTCATAATAAAATGAAATGATGACAGTTGTCTTCAAATCATTGATTAATGGGAATACGGGTAGCTGGACACAGACTATATGGTTATAAATGGTGCTGTCAAAATAAAATAATTATTGTATTAATAAGGAAGCTGTTCAGCATTGGCCCTGATCTACCTCTAAAAATATTTCAGCCCTTGATGTGTTTTGTGCTTTGCGATAGATCATGCGTTTTCCCAATGAGCAGCTCAGTGGTGTACGTTTTAATACAATTACTGTTTAACAATGTGAGTCCCTCGGATCCTCGTACATGCAATGCAGCTGCAGATGGATTTTTTTATTGACTTAATACTAGTTCTAACTAGATCCTGAAGATTGACTAAGTTGGTGGAGCACACACCACTTTCAAGCAGGAATGGGAAAGAACTAGCATATCTTATTGTACCTGAAACACTCTATGATATGTACTAAATATTATGACTACTGCGAGCCCTGCAATAATTGATTCACCCACACAGCCATTTAGTCTGTGAGCTGTTCGTTTTACAAATTCTACAATCTTTTAGAAATTCTTTCAGTGCAGAAGATTGCTGCCTGGCCTCAGATTCATTATGGTGATTGAATCCTCTTCAATAGAGAACTGTTTAAAGAGAGCACATCCCTGTGTGTCTCACTCAGACTGAAGGCACATAGGTTAAAAGCTTGTCTGGGTGGCATAATTCACTGCTGCTGTGCCAAACAATCACATCTTATTGTGACCTTCATAAGATACAAAAAGGCAACAGTATGGAGATAGTACTTTTTTTTAATTATTTTTTTATTTTTTTCTGCCACAGCACAATTTTAGCTACCCAACATCTGAAGCTACCAGAATCCCTAATTAAATAACCAATTAATAATGTAGAATAGGAAGAGCTATTTTTTTCAGACACAAAATCATAATTAATCAGAGTACAAAAAGCTGCCTGTCTTTATATCAGGAAAATATAGACTAGGTATTTAAATATTCTAGCACACCTGAACCTTGGCCATCCGTCATTGTTATGACTTAAAACATCTCAGACTAAATTAGGTTTTGTTTGTATAGAGCAGTGAAAGTCAGATGGCTTGAATGACAAAATTAGAACATGCTCAAATCACTGAAACAAAACTGCATAAAAGGAAATATGTGCAGGAGGAGTATTGTGTTAAGCTGAAATCCTTCTTTGTGGGATTTTTTTTTCTCCTCTCTTCAAATTATTGTTTGTAACAATAGGAAGCAGAGAACAGCTCCAGGAACTCTATCAGTGTTCTTTATATATGTACCTTTTGGCACATTCATATATTAAAAGAAATAATATTGTTGTGTATAGCTGAAGCATAACCTCTGTTATTTCTACTTAGTCAAGGAAATGCCACAACAATGGATATTTTTCAAGGAAGAATATCTTTGAAACACAAGACTACAGTCATTTTGTATAGCACACAAAGATCATGTTTGCCAGGAATATATTTATATCTTTATTACATTCAAAAGTTGAGCCTTTTTCCCTTTGAAGTTTGCGGTACATTTTGGTAAATTTAATCAAACAGATTTCAATAAATATTCCAAGGGGTTTATTTTTGCCAGCTTCCTACCTTAACTCAAACTATTCTGCATGGGCAAGTGAAAGTTCTGTTGCTTAGTCTGTGTGCTGATAGGGAGGCAAAGAGGGATGATGGCTTTGTGGTCCCAAGGCTGGGGAGTGGGACCCCTACTGTGAAAACAGACCCCAAAACACCTGAATTGATAACTTCAGGCCAAGTTCTGCAGCTGCTCACTGAGCAACCCTCTTGGTGACCTCAAGGGGAGATCTGCTCAATAAAGGGATGCAGTGTTTGGCCCTTTGTAATTGTTTCCGAGGTGTAATTGATGAGAGACTATTAATGGCTTCCAAGTTTGATAAGTTTCTAACTGAGTCTGTCTTGTTTTAAGCATGGCATAGGCCTTGTAAGGCTTATTTTTAGGAGGAAAGGGTTGCATAAATATATGATGTAAATGCATGCATGCCCTTCATAAACATAGGCATATAGTACATGTGTGCACTCTATACAGTGGATGGAGACTTTTTAGCAGGGCCTCTGGTAACAGGACAAGGGGTGATGGTTTTAAACTAAAAGAGAGGAGGTTCAGGCTGTATGTGAGGGAAAAAGCTCTTTACAATGAGGGTGGTAAAATACTGGCACAGGTTGCCCAGAGAGTTGCTAGAAGTACCATCTCTGGAGACATTCAAAGCTCGATAAGGTTCCAGGCAACCTGGTCTAGTTGAAGATGTCCCTGCTCATTGCAGGGGGGTAGGACTATATGAGCTTTGAAGGTCCCTTCCAACCCAAACTATTCTATGATTCTATGAAATTAGCAGCTTTCCTTAGGCTGGTGTTGTATAGAGTAGGAAATTCGATCTGTCTCTTTATAATTCAATATCTTACAACAAAGAACCTCTCTTCACATAAAATTTGCTATTATCTTAGTAATAAATATTTTTTTTGTGACAGTTATAGTATATAACTTTGTGCACTGTTCTTTTATTGATAAAGCATATATGAATCAGCACACACGAACACAATAAGAATGTACAAAATAAATGTATTATAGCTCAGACTTTGTCAATAGGGCATTACATTGATCTTTGGCATTTTTTGCCAAGCTGCAGTGAATGTTTTGTCAGTGGTGCAAACTGTTAAATTGCCTTAAAAAAAGGTAGTAGTGTTGGCTTGGTTTTCTGAAGGCCAGCTGGGCTCGTGTCCTGCTCTCTGGAGTTGTGTCTCTGCATAGGCTCATGGAAACAGTAAAAAGATGATGTTCCAAGGCTATCTCAGGTCTTTTAACTTGCATTTATAGTGGACCACGCCAGAGAGCGTGATGGATGCATGAGATGTGGGTCAGCCTTAGATGAACGAGACCCCATCAAACAAAATAATCAGTAATTAATAAGAAATGTAACACTTTTTGCCGGAATACATGAAAGGCTGTGAGGAAGGTGCCTCGAACAGTAGCGGTTTCAGGCCATGTGGCCATGCATCAGTGCAGAGCTGGAGCTATGTCAATGAGCTGATCTGCTGGATGCAAAGCCTAGGACATGGTTTTGGAGAAAAAATAACTGAGGAAATTGTTACAAAACTGGTCTAAAATACTGCATAGCTTTACCAAGTGTAGGTTACACCAGATGAACCTGATATCTTGCTTTGATAAGACCATTGATTTCCTAGATGAAGGAAATGAGGTAGATCTCATCTCTTACAGTACCACTTGGGAAATTATTAGGGCAAAACAAGTACCTGAACAGCAAGACAGGGGAGAGAAACCGGATTGAGTCCTGCTGAAAGATAAAGCAATGGCCAAGAGAGAAGCCATGGTTCCCTCTCATATATGAGGTTAAGCCTCTAACCTCATGTTGAGGACAAGGGAATGTGATGGTAGAACTTGCTCGTCACACAGAGCTGGGAGATATCATGAATACAGATGAATGTCAACAAAACATATGGAGAGAATGTGAAGGTTAGTCTTGGAGCTCAGCCACTCATCTCTAATAGTGCAAAGATTGTGTCCATGTCCATGAGGGATTTTAAAGTTGGTAGAGATAATGGCCACCTTGAACTTTTGCCTGCAAAAAACTTCAGAGAATACCTTACCCAGTGGAGTTTCCTGATGCTGTTCAGCTCTAATTTTCACTTTTATTATTCTCTAGAATCAACAGTTCCTGTGATCTTCCCTTACTTACATGCAGAAGTAGCCGATGATAATGGTGCAGGGATCCTGAGATAGGAAGTAGTCAAGTGAAATGATGGAGGGAGCCACAAACACCCCTTTTCTGAAGTCTTGATGTTTCCTCTACAGACAAAGAGCTGTCACTTTCCAGCACTGAGAGTGCAGGAGGAGGAAGCCCAACAGCAGTTAAATAAATAATATGAATATATATGCATGCGTATTCGCTATGCATGTGTCTCTCGAGGGACCTCTGGTGCAGAGAGCTCTCCTGGTCCCCGCTGTCCTTCATGCGATGGTCTCTGCAGCCTGTGGAGCTGGCATGTAGCATGTGAGCAGATGAGATGTGTTTCCCTACAGGGACACCCATGGGCCCTCCATTATTCCCACCTTCCCCCACTGTGCTCCATTCCTGGCTGGGGCCGCCCCTGCCCACACCCCAGGAGGGTGCATCAGCAGCAGGAGCCCAGGCTCTGCGGGTGAGGAAAAGAAATAATTTGGTTTCTAAATTGGGATTAGACATGATTGCAGCCGAGCCGCAAAAACTCTCAGGCCAAAAACCACAGAAATTGGGCACGTTGTTGAGCGGGGCCCATTGAGAATAGGAGGATGGTATATAAATACGGGCTCCTGGTGGTTGTGGTGCCTTGCTCTTATGCTGCAAGTATTTGTGTATTAAAAACAGTAAGAACAAGACATCTGAAAATTAGGATTCTATGTCAAACTGTCAATACCCACAAGCATGCACCCTTTCATTAAAATCTGTTTGACATTTTTGTTATGCACAGGGAGCCAAAAAGATGCCAAAAGGATGTGATATTTGTGATCACATCCTCCTGCTGATACAAGGCGCTGCGAAGACAGTTGTATTAAAACATTGCTTGCAAAAAGCTGAGCAGTTAAAGAAATAAACATGTTTTAAAAAGAGACTTAAGTTAAAAAAAGTTATGTGTAGTGAGGGAATTCGGGATGTGCTCCTTGGGCAAAGCAATGGCGAGTAGCCTTTTTAACAATTTGTAGTTAACTGAAATGATGAGCAATCTAGTCATTCCAATTTTCCACAGAGGCCTTCAACCCCCAAAATGTGCAAAATTTAATCATTTTGGGAAAATCATGTAATGATCATGTCATATGACCTGGGCAGGAGAGATATTATTTTGTCACAACAATGTGAGTAAATTATCTTACTGGCAACTCGCTTAAAGGTCATGGAGATCATCTGATGTGTGAGATGGAAATTTCTCATGCCAAAACAATATTGACAGCTTATCAAGCAGGGAGGAAAGTACAATGATATAATAGAATGTAAGGTAAGATAACACTTGCTACTGACGGTAGAAAATATGACATGGCATTTCAATTTTAAGGTTATAGGCAGAATGATATGGTATAGATGCTTTGAGGCAGAACGGGCAACCTTCCTGCAGATAGGCTAAAACAAATGTAATATTGTAGCTTAATGTGTAAATATATAGTATTTATTAGATATTAAATACAATACATGAAGAAAGGGATATAAATAGTTGTACCACAGGAGGGAAGGAGAAAGGCATCTGCCTGGATAGATTCTCCTTGTACGTGATGCCAGCTCAGTGAAGTTGCTCTGGCTGGACTCAAAGGATTTTCATGGCATTGCTCTCTCTTTCATGTTTTTGTATTTGTAGATACTCTGTTGATTTTCTTTAATTTTACTCCCTAACCACACCCACCTTTCTGTTTTATAGCTGTAATATGATGCAGAAAGTGAATGGCCAGGAATCTATACAGTATTTGTATACGTACAGTATATGTATGTACAGAAACAACATAGATTTGAGCTCGGTACTGGCCACTAAAGGCTGCCCACCTTGGTTTCAGTGCTGAGCTATAATGCAAGCTGAAGAAAAAAGAATACCAGAGAAGGGGCATATTCACTGAGCATCTGATACAGCACGAATGGTCACAACCTTTCTTAATCACATATTTGAGTGCCCATCCTTGCTGCATCAGGCCTTCTGTGCCAGAACTGTTGCTCCTCTCGCTTTCGGCATGGTGAAGCACAGTGACACCCAGGCATTGCTGCTCTGTGACAGCATGGGCGCTGGAGAGAGCCACTGGGAAATGTGTTGTGCTGGAGGGGAGTCTGTTAGGGCTGAGAAATCTGTTTCTTGTCTGCTGAAACAGATTGCCTGGGAGGCAGCCCCATACCTGCTACCCGTGGGTCATCACTCTGGGGGAGCCCTGTTTTTGAGTGTGGTGTCAAAACGTGTAGAGGAGATAAATCAGAGCAGATTGGGGATCTCCTCATGTGCCTGTGTTTCTCTGTGTTTGAATTTGGGCCAGAATCAGGATATTTCAGGTTATGACATTTCATATCCATGAATGGGCAACACAATCCCATTAATGTATTCACTCACTGTTTTGCGTTTTGGGTGTGTTTTTTTGGTTTTTTTTTTTTTTTTTTGTTTAGGTTTTTTGTGTGTGTATGGTTTTTGTTCTGTTTTGTTTTCGTTTGGTTTTTTTGTTTGTTGTTTTTTTCCCCTCAGCTCCTCTAAATCCAAATGATAGATATCCATTATGTAATTTAATTTCCACTCTCATCAGTGGTAGGAAACTAATTTACCCCCACTGAGGAGAGCCCTTTCTTGTGTTTTTATGCAGCACTTGCAGTCAGGGTCCTGCAAATATCATGGTTTTTGTCATGGTGTTCTAAGGGCTCAAGCCTCAGCCTCTGCCTCTTGCCTGTGGCTCACTGGTCCCTGACCATCGCTTCCATGGGCCTGATTAGACCTAAGAAGATTGTCTTGGTGTTATGCTGGAAGGATGTGCTGTGTCTGCACTGAAAGGCAGTGGTTGTGCCAGGATGGAGACAGCCAAGGCCCAGCTGTGTATGATGGAGGGTGCATGTCAGCCCAGTGCAGGAGTCTGGATGGGTCATAACTCAGAAAGTGACCAAAGCACATGGCTGGGGTGTTCCAATGTTTGTGTGGTTGAAGATCTTAATTTCTCAGAGGAAAAATCCTTACCGGAGAGGTTTGCTCCGCAGGTAGTTAGCTGTATATGAGCTACAAAGATGTAATCCTTTACGTTGTCTTCGGGGAGAATCAGGACAATCAAATAAATTAACAGGACTGGTATTCCTGAAGTGGCTGTTCTGAAAGGGTTGGTTTGGGTGGCAATTTCACTATTCTTGTTTGGCTTTTAGTTTTGGACTCCAGCATAGCTATGGTATGGAAAGAGGAGCTGCTAGAGTTTTGCAGTGGAAGAGAAAGAGATACAGGGCTCACTTAAAATGCACTTGCAGGATCAAAGGAGATCTGAATAGAAGTTGGTGTCTTTTAGTGTGTTGGTGTCTTTGGGGTTTTCGGATTTGTCTCAAGGCACACTCAATTTCTCAGTGAAGAAAACAAACCCATGTGCTTGGTCTCTAGTTTGGTTTTTTTTTGCAAGACTTACATAGTTCCATATTCTGGCAATCAAGTGTATCCCCACAGAAGGACTGTAGCCAAAATTAGTCAGTGGTATATTATGAGGTCTTCTCTGCTCAAAACCTAATTGGAGCCTTGGACAGGGGTAGCTGTTCTTACAGGTTTCTAGCATTGCATCTTCAAAAGTCAACTTGCTGGGAGCAATGCACTCATTTGTGTAAGGAAAAAGATCCCTTAATGTGCTATTAAATTAAACAATGTCACTGCTATTGCAGTAGAGCTGAGCGAATAATCCATAATGAATAATTTATTCAACAAATTTAGCTGCTTTCTCTGCTCACAGACTATCTGGAGACAGATCACAATTCCCTCCAATTTACTTATTATTTGAAATTACTGATGGATAGCTTTGTAATTAAAAAAACAGCTCTGTGTTTTGATCACAAACAACTGTGGGTGTCTGATCTTCGTTAGGCAAGGTATGTGGGTTGGTTGTGATGGGTCAGATAAATCACATGATATTGTTTCTGCCTGCTCATTGGAGAAGCCTACAAGCATGTCTGGCATGAAGACACAAAAAATTCTGTCTCTGCATGCAGTTTTGAAATTTGTCTTGTGCAAACATTTGCCCAGTAAAACTTGATTGCTCAAAAGTGTGCAGAAAGCAAATCCCAAGGGGAAATAAACGTGGCTGCAGTAAATTCATTTAAAAATGTGAATGAATATTTGCAGACTTTTTGTTTTCCTAAAGCTCCCGCCCAGCCCTGCACGACAACGTCCATCAAATGTCCAAACCATGTTTCACTTGTTGAGAATTATTGAGTTGGTTTTTACATCCAGAAGAAGATAGAGTGGGAAGGACTCTCTGGTCCTGGTATTACAAAAGCATTCGCCTACATTAGCTGTAAACTGCACAGGTGGCATCTTAAAACTGATTATCTTGGAAAGATATTTAAAAACCTCCATGTTCAGATTGCTAGAATCATGTTTCTGTTGTGAATTTCCCACATACTCAGGATATACTCGCTGGCTGCTGAGCCTTCTTTCACCGTTCCTGTAAACACCCCTGAGAGATGCATGGGTGTCAGCTCCCCTGCCCCAGGTCCTCTCCGGACTGCCTGGGAAGCAGAGCTGGTTGCAACGGCTCTTTCCAAAACCCGCTAAAAATTGTCTGCATTGCATTGTGTTTCTCACTTCCCTGGAGGCTCCTCTTTCTCCATCACTACCCTGCTCAGACGTGGAGCCTCCCTGCAGCACCAGACAGGCAGCCTTCCTCCTCCTTCTCCTCTTCCTCGTATCTGTTTAGTCCTTTGACCCTCTCTCCTAAGTTGAGGTTGGACTTGGATGTCCCCAGCCATAACCCAGTCTTTGAAGTTGATTGACACTGAAGAGACAACAATTTTTTTTTTCTTTTCCTAATTTCTAATGTGAAGAAAACCAACTAAAAGTGTGGAATGTCTTTGCAAAGATTTGTGTGAGTCTCTCAGAACTGAGGTCTGAGAGTTGTGTTTGTACACAAGGGAATGGGCTGATTAATTGATCTTCTCTGAGTCCCACTTCAGTACTTCACTCTTCCCAATGCAGATATCTTTGTTTTTGTGAGTTCAGCTAAGTTACATCAAAAAGATATTTTCCCTAGTTTTTGCAATTTTATACATGTTGGTATCATCTTGAAGTAGGAAGGTTCATGTGGCAGCTTTTGTGTCTCCCTGCTAGGAATCAAGCAGGAGTAACAATTCACAGCACACCATAGCTGCTAAAGGTATTCACACCCTATTAAAGCAGAGAGCAGCTCCAGCAAGAAATACCACTTATTGGCTGGGAGAGTAGTGCTTAGTGACGACAAACAGCACTTCAGGCTGAAATGTGGTGAGATGGGTCAGGAAACGCTTTCCTTTATGAAGACTTATGTTTTCGTAGATATGATGTTTAGAAGGAAGAATGTGCCTGTTTGAAAGAGATCTTAGGAGTCAGTGGTACCACCTGCTCTGGCACTAGCAATTGCCCAGTAGATACCAGTTGCTGGTGGGCTGGGCACTAGGTGCTGTGTGTTCACGTTCGCTTTACTCTTCGGCATTCATCTGGCTGGTGAAAAGGGTTTTGCAGCACAACTTGGAAATATCAAGGCTTGAGGATGTTTACACCACCTCTGCTGCCTACCCATGCCCAAAGCTTTGCTCTGGGTCCAGAAGGACAGAGAGGGCATGTAGACCACTATGATCTCCATGCAAGCGAAAATAGAAGGATATGAATGTCACAGAATCTCAGACTGATTTGGAAAGGAGGTTAAAGCTCATCCAGTTCCAACCCCCTTCCACTCGACCAGGTTGCTCCAAGCCCCATCCAACCTGGCCTTGAACACTGCCAGGGACAGGGCAGCCGCAGCTTCTCTGGGCAACCAGTGCCAGTGCCTCAGCAGCCCCAAAGGGAAGAACTTTTTCCTAATGTCTAATATCAACCTCCTCTGTCAGGTTAAAGCCATTCCCCCTTGTTCTGTCACTACATGCCCTTGTAAAAAGTCCCTCTCAAGCTTTCTTGTGTCCCTCCCTGGAAGTCTTCCTATCAAATGCATTGCTTTTCCTCACCCAGCTGTTTTGCTCTCCTTTCCCTGTGCCTTAACATCCAGGTAAGGTTGCTTCTTTCCATGCTTAAAACAGATCCCAAAGCCACAGGAAAAACAAAGAAAGGCTCTTGTTTATTTTTGCAAAGGTTTAATGGGGTCGGCAAGGAATGAAGCCTTGTTAAAAGGATTTTACTGTGGGTCATCCAGAGTTTGAGGAACTGAGGGGTAGAGCTGATGTCTCTCTGATAGCAGGCCAGTGGCCAGTGCCATGCTGCTCGCCTGCCTGCAGGGATCAGCCAGTGCACAAAGCCAGTGGTTGAAGAAAAACAATAGGAAAAACTCCTTTGAGCGAACGAGGATAGGGACTGAGGACATTTTAATATTTTGCTCCTAGAAGTAGCATTAGTTAATTTTATCCTCTATCCTCAATTGCTTATAAACACAAAATGAAGGCAGCATAATTCTTTAAAGCCCATTGCAGGCTTTTTTAAAATGACCTCTTCACCTGTAATTACGAATAAAAGATTATTGAGCCAAATGGGATATATTAGTAAGAACATCAGTGATATAATTTTGATCACAGTGAATAAAGTAGTTGGTAAAATTCATTTAACAGCCTTTAAATCACTGGTTCCTGTGTTATTTACTTATGAAAGCATGCCTCATACAGTTTCTCCTCTGCTATATTCCCACAGCATGTATTTATCTCATCTTTTCCCTTGAAACCTATGTAAAAAATAGATCTTGGCTTGTCAACTCTCTTTTTCTCTTCATTTCCTGAGCCCATGCTCTGTGTGCAAGCTGCTGAGCCCCTGCCGCCATGGCAGCGAGATGGGGACAGGTAGGTGGGAAGACAGTAAACACAGCCATTTGACAATATTATTTTTACATCAGAAGTCTGTAAGTTGACCTTCCCATTCTGTACTTAGGGAATGAAGCAGAAGAGTTGAAGTCCAATGCAAAGAGTTTAGTTTAGCATTTCAGCATGTCTCTGATACAACTCTTAAAAAAGAGTGGGAGAAAGTACTTTAACTCAGGAGTGCTCCATGGGAGATGATTAAGATCTGCCTTACCTCAGGCCACAAATGAGCTTTGTGTCTGCTAATGCTCTTAAATCAGCAGATTTCAGAAGACAAGAGTATGGTCCATTAATAAACATAATCAACATCGTCTCTGCTGGACCGAAAGTGTGGGATATTCTTGCTGCAATATGGTCACTTAGAATGTTCTATTCCCTTTAAATCAGAGCAACATCAGGAAGTACCATGTTGTATCAGCCATGCAGAAGGTGGACATCTGCCAGACATAACCATTATCAATCATCACCCAAGTATTTACATCAATCATTGTACAAACATTTATGTCTGGAGCCCTTCTTCTGGCCACAATGTATGTTTAGATAGAAGCATGCATGCAATGTGGAGAGGATCCTGATCCCTTCTTTTGCCCTGTTCATGGAAAATTCACTTCTTCTATACTGGACTGACCTCCAATTTGTTTTCTATTTGAAAGGCTAAGGCCATATGGAAGATATGTTCAGCCCTCAAAGTCTTTTGATCTTTTGAACAGTTGCAGTCCAAGTTTCAATAATGAAAACATTTCCTTTTTTTTTCCTTTTTTTTCTTTCTTTTTTTTTCCTTTTGGATATTTACAAATGAGATATTATATTTCCATACATTTTATTCCTGGCCACATCTGTGAATCTAATATTGACCTGGAGTTATCTGTGATAAAGAAGTTATTAATTTTGACAGATATAAGGGAGAAGCTAATATCCTCCTTTTACAAACACGTAATATTAATCTCTAGTGATGTAAACGAGAACTCCAGAATGGCTTGGGGTGGTGCTGGAAATGATATGAGATTGAAATTTGATAATGAAAAAGGGAAAAGATTCATTTTAGGAATTGATAAAATGGATAAAAAATTGTATTTCCTATGAGTAAGTGTAGGAAGCACGATTTAAATTTAGCATCCATTATTATTCTATAGGTGGTATATACACAACGAAAATGCTAGGGACCAGATTCTACTCTGATTTATATATCCATAATTCCATTGATTTAAAATAGCATTTATCCCATGGTTTCTACTCAAAAAGCATATAAGAAGACTGGAACTGGTTTTATGGCATGGATATGTACCCAGCCTGATTTGAGCAGGTTGGGGTGGCTACCAGTGCCACACCAGCAAAATGACACTGGCACGGTTGCCTTCACTAGCTGGTGACTTTAATCCAGGTCCTCAAGACCTGTTACAGCCATGCTCTGAAATCTTGCTGCTCCTGACATTTTCACCCCTAGCGATTCTCCTCTGTGTTACTGTGCTCCAGTCAAATAGCTTTATGAACTGCCAGGGGGAATTCCTCAATGCACTGGAAGGAAACCCTTCTGAAGATCTGGCTTTGGATTCTCCCCCTGGAGAAGTTTTTGGCCTTTGTTTGGGATAAAATTCCAGTGTTTTATGATACATGGGATAGTTCCCTCCTGCCCCCAGCCATTTACTGGGTTGTCCTGGGGAAATTGCCAAGTCTGGAGATTCTGCAAGTGTTTGAAAAGTTTTTACTTTACAGCAGAGAGACAGTTTGATGGCCTGGTTCAAAAGGAGTTCAGATTCACACAGCTGGACTGCTTATTTTGGTTGAATTTTTTTGTTATGCCAGGAGCAGAAGCAGCCTGTACTGTTAACCGGATTCAGACATTTTGCCGTCCTCTTCTATTTATATCTCAACAGCATTTGTACTTTGTCCCTGTACAGGATCATACCACGCAGCTGATAAAAGCCCACCCATTTCTTAGAGCATTGTGCGGGTTTTGTGGTTGTCCTGCACAGAAGTTGGTTGCCTTTTCAACTGACAAAAGGGGTTCTGCGTGCCTGTGCCCACATTGATCCGTCACAGTGCTGAGGTGTCTGTGATGGAGGGAAATAGGGTAGATATGATTAATTAGTAATTTATTATAAGGATGGGAGGCTGTGTGGGACAGCCCCTCTCTAGTCACACAGCTCTTTGCAGTTGTATTGCCTCACAGTGTTTGCTATATGTATTTATTGCCAAGCATATCTCTGAGTTATGTATCTGATATCAAAGCTGTTGGGAAAATTAGTAAAGGCACCAAAAAGCCTGTCTATCCCTCAGACCAAAGCGGAAAGTTATCTTGACTGAGATGGCTGACAGCATGCAGAGAATGGCACAATGCCTTGCTGCTTGGAGAGATGTCCTCAGCAGCAGCAGAAATTGAGCTGAACTTCTGGCAGGGTTGATGCTGGAGGAGTTCAGCTGGTAGGAGAGGCACAGTCTGGGGGCGTTCTGCTCCTCTGTCATTTTAAGGGTGCTTTCTCACCTGCAGACGCTGTTTGGGGGTGGGAAAGCTCAGAGAGCGCAGTCCTGACAGTTGTGGATTGCACGGGGCGGTGGGGAAAGCAGCTGGGAGGCAAAATGAATGTTGGATTAATATCTTTTATGAGTTGGGGATCAACTCAGGCTTGTGCTGTTAAAAGATTTTTCTGTCCCTTTTGCTGTGGTCTTTTCGGAGCTGACTCTTAACCAGCCCATCTCTGACCATGTCCAGGCTCCAGTGAGCATTGCTCCACAGTGTCGCAGGCATCCTGGCTGCTGCATCCCTCAGGGTGCTGGGTCTGAGCTATGACCTCACACAGCATCCTCTGCACGTTGGCATGATGGGTCCTAAGTTATGCCTGGGAGCAGTGCGGGTGTCTGAGCTTCTCTAAAAAGGGTCAGAGGACTTCTACCTTTGTTGCACTGTTATCACTGCTATCAAAGGCAGCAGCTGATATCTCTAAATAAATCAGTGCAGGTACTTTATAATCCACTGCAGCAATGAAATGAGTTGCTGGCCAGCCTTGGGGCAGTTATGATACCAGGCTAAGATCTAAAACCAAAGTGACCTAAAAGCCAAAGGCTTCCAGATAACACTGTCCTGGTTTTCCCATCCATCTTGCTCCCCCCGCCCTGCAAAAAAGGAGAGGATAAACAATTATCAGGTATCAGTGCCTGAATCTTAAGTGTCTTCTGTAAAACTTAATATAAACCCAAATATGTTCACCTTCAGAAAATGAAGCAGATCCCAATTAATTATGTACAGCTCTCCTGCTTTCACGAAAAGAATAGCAACATTCAAATAAGCGCTTTGGTCTTCTTATCGCCTGTTAGATTACAGGCATCTCCCAGCTCTCTAATGATCATCTGAGTTTTGGTGCTGTGATTTTTGTTTTTGCTTGTTTTGGTGTTTTTTTTAATTTTTTTTTCTATTAACTTTGCATCCTGTTCTTTCTCTTTCTTAGCGTTTTTGATAAAAATAGTATAGCAGAGAAGAGGCAGATGTCCCTCTGGTGATTTTAATACATTCTCTGTTGCCCTAAAATGCCTGAAAGAACTGGTGCATGTATCAAGAGCTCTGTTCTTGATTTCATGTGCGCTCAAGGCAAAGATGAGGATGGAGAGATCCATCCTTCAGACATGGGCCAACTCATCAAATTGGTCAATGTCAGAAGAGTGATGAAACCCACCAAACGGGTGGGATCCGTATAATGACTCTGCAGCTAAGGACAGCACAGCAGCTTCAAACCTACATATAATCTCTAGCTTTATTCCAAGTGATTTTTTTTTTTTTTCCTGCACTGTATTTGCTCAGGGCTAATGTAAAATACATCTTTTGCTCCAAGCTTTAAGAATGTTTGTCCTGCAGAAGACTGGGCTAGAATGAAGACCCATAAATAAAATTCCATGTTTTGGTGACCTTCGTAAGCTCTTTCTGGTTTATTGTCAGAAGGATGACTAAGAAGTCTCCAACATATAGTGTCATCAGCATTATGATCTGAGAAACAACACCTACAGAATCTATTATTCATTAAGTGTAACCAATATATAATTTAAAACAGTGGGTTTTGTCAAATAATGTTAGGTCAGCATAATTTTCTGCCTATTACTAATATCTATAACATCTTTGCCTTAGTCAGCTCTATTTAAATATGCAATCATTTACAGCTTTTGACTATATGTGTGTGCACTCCCAATTTCCAATATTCAACTACTACAAATTTTATGCTGACATCAATAACAAACTATTAAAGACAGTATTTCATTATTGGTTTTTCATCCCAAAAGTTATTTACAATTATATACTAAGCACTAATATTAAAGGAAACCATTTAAATGAGGTGCTATCTGCTTTAACAATATGTCTGTCACAGAATGAGATTGTGTTTAAAGATTTTATCAAGAAATGGTTGTTTGCTGAGGTTATGTTTTGTCCATGAAATATGCATTTCATATCTCTTTCATTTCATTAACATAATTTAATTTGTGCTTTGCATTTTGTGCATAATACATATTTGATTTACAAAACAAATATTTCCATTAGAAAATGAATTTCATGCAGGCAAAAAAGCAGAACCAAATGATGTATTGAAGGAAAATAAGAAGAAATGAAATGCATTTTCTCAGTCTATTAAAAAATCTATGGCATTGACAGAAAGTGCACTTAGTGCTACATTTAAAAAATAGCACATATGTCAATGTATTAACAAATAGAATTGGAAATACAAATATTTCCCTATATCAAGCCAAGAATCTCTTTATTTTAATTGAGTTGATTTAAAAGCCCAACTACAATTTAATTTTTATTTCATGATGTGGTACACTGCCTGGTGCCATTACATCCATGTAGAATTGGCAGTCAATATACAAAGATATTTTACCTTTTAAAAATTTCTTATTGACACCAGCAATAAATAATTTAATGGGCTGAAAATGTGAAATCATTAATTTGCTGATTTTCTTCGAATATTGGGTAGCAGGGTAGGGGTACAGGACAGGTGACTGAACAAATGAATAATGTTTGTGAGACTGTCGTGAGAGCACCCCAGTAAAATAATACTGCAGATGAAATGAAATGCTATTTAAACTTGCTTGGTTTAATCTCCACATCCAAGGGGATGACAAAAAGGATCACACCCAAAATGCCCCATTATCTCCCTGGCAAGACAACCTACTAAACTGAATAAGGAGGAGTTAAGTGTCTGACTTCCTCTGGAGTTCACTTCCATCTAGTCCAGCTATGGACCTATGTGAAAGGTGGGCTGGATGAACAGCTGGGTATGTGGCAGCATACTGTGGGAGCTGGGCATTCACCTTTGGAGGGGATTTGCTGTATGACAGTATGACAGGGGCTGAGCAATAAATTCCTCATCCTGCAGGAGGGAAAACACAAGGGAAGCCAAAACTTCGAGAAAATACCTGTCCCTATTAGACAGAGGTACATGTAGTGGCTGTCTTGTTACGTGTATGCTGCTGACGATGTCTTCTCATTGAGCAGGAGCACAGGGCTTGGTCCCAGGCCTGCCATTCATACAAAAGATAAGGGTCAAACACTGTCAGCAGTTGTAGCCATGCAACTCCAGTGATCTGGCTGGTATAACTGGGAACAGCAGTGGGCTGGCGAAAGACGAGGTGGACTGGCTCAGAGCAGACATGGGCATAACTGCCTTCAAACCCAGCACTGCGGCACCACCGGCATAGCCAGTTGTGGAAACACGTCTGAGGCAGGACTCAGACAACATGAGAATTAATTTAAATTCGTGGGATATTTTAAAGATAATAATAGATGTCGAGTTGCATCTTTTAGTTGTTTTGGAGCTTTGTGCTTTAAGCTTTTTTGCACAAGGATTAGAGGCTGGCTTTAAAAAAAAAAGGGAGGGGTTGGGACTGGGATTCTTGCAGTCTCAGGAGTCCACAAGCAGCAGCTTAAAGAAAAATACCAAATGTTGCAAGGCGGGTAAGACTGAAAAATCCTGCATTATTCTGCCATGGGGAATAAGTTTAACTCTATGAGAAGCTCTACACAGCAAAATAAGTAGAGCAAATGAAGAATAACTCCCCCATTTAAAATGAAGAGATAAATTTGGGGAGGTTAGACTGTAAATACATTAGCTTAGTTGGAATTTTGCCAGGATTTGGGACTAATATCCTTACTCCTATGAAAAGTGCTTGGGATAATGACCACAGGTATCTGAGGCCTCGGTGCTGTATTCAAGGCTAATTGAATTGAGTAGGCGTGCATACATGTGAAAACCAAAGGGAGGTTAGGTAGGAGAAGGGAAGAAGTTAAAAAAGAAAGCAAAGAAGTGAAGCTGCAACTCATAATTAAACGGAATGAAGGCTTCGTGTCCTTCCTGCTATATCATGCTGTGCACTGGCTGAAAGCACGGTGATGGGGGAGAGTTCTCTCTCTGTGCTGTTACCAGTGGTCACCAGTGCTGCTTCTTGCAGCTTGCTTTCCCCTTCTGCTGAGTACTATCCAAGGCAGGCCTGACTCCATTCTGCTCCCGTTGCAAGAGCAATGCTTTCCAATGCCTGCACAGCCCAGGGCTCCCTTCTGCTTAGTCCCGGCACACCTCACACCCTGCACATTTCATAACTAGGTCTTGTGTTGACGGAAGCCCACCATGACGATAGATGCTCCCTCACTCATCACAGACAAAGAGTAACTCTGCAGAACATCCCTTAAAGGGATGATCATCAGAAGGAAACAGCGGCCCCCTCACTTGCCCGAGAGGCAGAGGGCTGCAGTGCTGGAGGAAGGCTGGAGTCTGTCTTGTCTTCAGGTCATCTCTCATATACATTTCATAGGTCTCCACACTGTTCTTTCTGAACACAAGCCACAAAGTATCTAGAGTCAGAGCACACTTTCATTTGTTGTCTGTGGAACATTTTTGGGGATGTAGTTTTCCCCAGGAAGAGCACTTGCAGCCAGACAGAGCAGTGCTGCTGCTGAGCAATGGCAGTTCAGCTCCATATCCCTATTGACTACTCATTGAGACATATGTACTATAAATCCTCTACAGTGAACCACAAAGCTGTGCCTTTAGCCAGACCTTCTAAGAAATGAATAACCTGAGCCTGTTGATTAGCTCTAGGATTAATGAGATGCACCACCTACATTCATAGGATATAATGAGAAAAAATACCCAGTAACGTTTAAATGTCACACCTCCTTTCCTGGCAATAGCAGCATGTCAGAGTTGGGATAAAACTGTTTTGAATAAAAAATAAAGTATGTCTAAAATATTAAAAGAAAAAAAGCTTAGCGCCTGCACACACAAGAGCTATGATCTAAGGGAAATCACCAGTTGCTGTTCTGTGAGGTATAAAAATAAACCCTTGTCTCCTTTACTTTTACATCCACTGACAAGTGACTATATTAGCATTAAGTGAAAAAGCAGATGAAAAGTAATGTCTTTTATTTAGCTCCTACCTGAAACATATTTAAGTTTTCGGCAGCAAGTGAGATTGTGCACAGGGGTTTGAAATCGTGTAATAAGACACTCCATGACATTATCTGTCCACCCAGCAGTCACTCCAGTAAGTAACATTGCACTAAATCTCAGAAGGGAAGTTAACACAAATACCTTCACGCTTCCCACCCCCCTTTTTTTTCTCCAACCTTGTCAGTGTGTCTATCTAGATAAGATTTTGTGCTCATTTTCCAAAGAAACCTGTTAGGATACCTGTCCATCAACTACTCTAACGTACTTGTCTCATTTTTAATATGCCAAAGATGTTGAGCCATGTATTGTTTCTAAATGAAGCACATGTGTGCTGCAGAGTAGAAACAGAAATGTGCTGATACAGGAAACTCTACTTGTTTGTTAGCAGTGATATTGGAAAAAATCCATCTCTCCTAGCAGGACAATCTCATCATATTAAAAGTTATGGATTTCTTGCTTAAGCATTCTACACTAGCTGCAGAGCTGTATAAACTTGCTACTGCTTATCAAGGGAGCCAACAATACACAAAAAGAAAATTTAACATCTTTTAACATTTCTGCCTTCATATGGGAGTTCTCCTGAAATGAGTTCTTCAATTATCCTGATGGATCTGTTTAGTGAGTTGGTACTGTTTCCTGGCTTATAAAAGCCAGTGCATTACTATGCAATACTGTGTATGTGGTATTGAAATGAGATCAACATCATTGCTTTACTACATTTTAAGCAGAAGTTAGCACATGTTATAAAAATCATGAAGACTTTGGAGTCAGATATTCTAGCAATGAATTCTAAAGCCTATACTTGTTTTTGTTGGCAAATAATTAGAAGTCTGTGAAAAAATGAACTGCCAGTGGCCTCTTTCTTAAATAACCAATGAGTGTTAATCAATATCAAGTAATGATTAACAGAGAATATGTTTTATTTTCCTTTACCTTGGATAACAAAGAATATGTGGCTTGTAAATGATGATGAACATACTGAAGCAAAATTATTAATTTCAAAATAAAGTTGCAACATTATTCCTATGTGTAGGAGATAATATATAGCCCTATACACAAAATTCAGTTCAGAAAAAACTCATTTGCTACATCTGAGATTAACTGCATGTGACATCCAAGAATGTTTCAGAGCATCATTTATTGGATTGACTGTGTTGCACAAGTATGCAAAATATTTACATCTTCGGCTCTCCAGATTATTCAGCTGCTAAGATTTGTCTGTGAACGGAAGTTTTAACAGCCCAGTTTGGAGGTGTTCCCTCTGAACCCAATATCCTCAGCTCTGTGTGTGTGACTGTGTGGGTGCATTTGCATGTGTGTGTGCAGGCACAGATTTTTTAGTCCTTACACTGTAAAAAACTTTGGAATTGTTTGACCCTGTAAACACAAAATTCATGTATCTCACCCTGGGACAAATGCATTCTTTTTAAAAGCAGCATATGGGCAGCCTTGGACTGATGTTAGTTTATTGTCACTGCTTGATAACGTTCAATGGAAAAGATACAAGAGTGCCAAAGAATTTTAATTATTTTTGTGATAAAGTTATATGTTCGGCCTTGGAAAAGTGGAGATAATGCTGGTATTCATTATTATTCCCAGTGTGTTTAAACAGACGACACAGAATGCAAACAAAAGCAGATGAAATTTGAAAAGTATTATCAATATTGCAGATAGCAGATGCCCTTTCCAATCAGAACAAGCATATCTTCTATAGCAACTTTATGGTTGAGTAGTTTATTCATTTCTATTAGAAGGTTGTATGTTTCTAAAATATGTAGATGGTATCTAGAAAATCAACCAACCAGTAGGGTCATTTTGCTTGTTTTCCTAAATTTATTATTTCACTTTTGCAGGCTTGATCTGAGGTGCATTAACATGGGAGTGAAATCTTATTGTGTCAAATCCTATCTTGTATATGACCTTTCATGTGTTTTGCTGTAGTTCTGAGAGGGAAATGCTAAGGGGAGTCTATTCTGCAGGGTTTTGCCAGGGTTGTATTTGTGCTGCTGTAATCAAAACTGGACCCATGTTCCTGTGAATTTTTTCTTCTTCTTGGCCTTACAGCTTGAAAGGAAAATTCTGCTGTCAATGCAGCACCCAAATAAAAAATACTCTTTCAAAAGTGCCTGAGGCATAGACCCTGCGACTGTGAGGTCCCAGTACTGTGTGCCGGAGCATCACTGCCAGCACGGAGGTTTTAAAAGGCATTTCCACATTCATGCAACAACAGAACCAAACCAGTTATTTCTGTGTGATGATGCTTGAGGCTCTCATTCTGTATTTTTCATTTTGAAAGAAAGCAGCAAACATTTAAAATTTTTTGGCAGCTGTTTACTGAACCCTAAAACCATAATTCTGCAGTAGGTTACGACACTGTGGGCTTTGATGGTGAAAATCGCGTGCAATATAGATCTTCAGAAAATGTATTCTAAATTGTTTCCTGTTACCTGTTCATGTGACAATTATACTTTCAGGTTTGCGTCTGAAATTCTTATCTGCCTAGTAACACCCTACCCTCTGAAATGTCGGTAGTCCACTCATACTTAAAGCTGCATCTAAGTGGTTCTCTACATGCAAAAAAACCCCACCCCAAGTAGAGCATATTCCACCAATCATTAAAAAAAAAAAAAAGGTTCTCCTCCATAAAGGATTTGGAGGATGTTGCCTTGAGACCTTGATTTCAGGCACTAAAGGGAAGAATAATGAATCCTTTAAAAAGTGATTGGACAGTCATAAAAACTAAAAAAAAAAAAACCCAAAAGACAAAAAAAACCAAACACCCAAACCAAAACAAAAAAACCAAAACCAAATTCCATCAGAAAAACCCTCTATAGCTGAATTCACCCTCTGTGGAAATTCTCCCCAGACAAAAGTCCAAAATGGCAGGAGATAACTATGTCCTTGGTGTAAGTGATGAAAGGATCTGTTTCCTGGGGGTGCACCAGCCAAATCTGGGCTCTCACAACCTTACATCTGTGGTCCAAGGATCCCTACGGGATGTGTGTGATGGCAACAGAAAGAGGGAAGAGGGAGAAGAGGAAGAAGAGGAAGAAGAGGAGGAGTAAGAAAAGACAACATTTTCCATGACGCTCTTCAACAAACTGAGACTTCAAATTAGGCAGGTGTTGGGGTGATACCTCTGACTCTGGTGAGGCGACAGAGCAGCTCATCTCTCCCAGCTCCAAGGCTGTTTCCAGGTATTGCAAAGCTGTGCCAAAATGTGTTTGGGGTGTGAATTCAGGAAATTTAATCATAAGGTGATAGCAAGTGTAGGATAAGTCTTAAGGGGTTCTAAAGTTTGGGAGTTTAGAGGGAAGATGTAGTTTACAGCATCCTATCTTTAAATTGCATTAGGAGTATGTGCTACCTTCACCATGGTATGTTTTCTTCACATTGGTGCTTGAGTCCCAGGTAAAGCTGAACCCCACCTTGGGCTAGTCATGAATTTCCTCTGGATGTGAAGAAGTGCATGTGAAACCTGAATCTAAGATGTGACACTGAGCTTTGTGATTCGTCCCTGTTTTGTGCCCTGTGGAGCGTGCCAGTGAAGGCACTGGGGGCTGAGGTGGGAAGGCAGAGCTGTGCAAACATTTCTTCTTGTCCCCATGTGTGTTTCTCTTTCTTGCTTGTGCATATCCTTTACTCTTACTGTCTTCTGTTACAGCCCCTAATGCACATCTAATATAATTTTATAGAGCAATATTATCTGACATACACAAACACACGTCATTTTCATTCTCCTTACCAGTGGCACAGCATGCTGCCTGGCCCACCCAAGAGATGGAGTGCTCTTGCTGCATTTATGGTTGAGCAGTACCATCCCAGCACATCAGTTACTTAGCAGACTTCTATAATGAATGCAGTCCGTAAATATAAAAGCATTTCTAGAAAGTTAAGTGTTTGGATGTTATAAAAAGCACCAGTGCTGAGTCACGCTCTTCCCAGCCTGCAGGAAATGGCCAGTGATTATTTCATGCCATTTTGTGTTGGGCTGCGATAACTTCAGGGAAAATGTGGCCACCAACACTGGCAACTCATGCTGATCTGTTGCTCTGTGCTCACAGTGCCATCTGTTAGCACATGTCACTATAGGCAAGGAGATATATAGTATAGCAGACTTAAGTCTATATTTCAAAATTGCTGGGAAGCAAGAGGCACACAAAGGAACTGTAATAAGTACAAAGTGTAATTAAATTTTGCTTTAAGAACTGCCATAGTCAGTTAAATCAGACCACTTTAGATGTCATTATTTAGCCAATAGAGTAAGTCATATTTATAGAAGTCCAGGTCTGGCTCCACTTGTTTTCTGATAAGCAGTGGTAGACTACTGACTTTAATGCACGATGCTTATAACTGAAAGGTGAATAAATAAACATGGACAAAACGAAGGCAGAAGAGCACTGCTAAATTATCTCTGCAATTGCTGGTGCCCTCGGCCTGGGCAAGGGGTATCAATTCCTGTTATCATTTTCTTCTTTTAATTGATCTTGAGGAGCAACCATTAGCCAAATAGTAAGAGAAAGGAATGGTCCCTTCAGGAGATGCTGATGCTGCAGCTCTGTGCTGCTTCATCCAGGAATCAGATATCAAATATGGAGAAATAAGGGGTGAATTATACCCACCTGGGGAGAAAAAGGGAGGATTCTTTTTTCAAATTTAGGAAGGTGGGTTTTAAAAATGAAGGAACTGCTGGAGGAAACTCAAGAGATGGTATATGACAGAACAATGTAGGTAGAGGTGGTATCCCCAGCAGTGCTCCTGAGGGATACTGAAGAATTAGCAGCTGCAAGTGATAATACACCAGAGCTCACGTGTTTTGCATTGTGTTTTTGGTTGAGTCACTGCAGTGCTCATGTTCAATGAGAGAGAGAGACAGAGAAATGGTTCTGGCATTTTCAAGCCTTGTTCAGAGCAGCAAATGCTAGAAATCTTCAGTGAAATTGCTGGCATGTGATTTTCTTGCTTTACTTTCCCACACTCCAAGTGCTTGGAAGCCTTGGGTGACTGTCTTGATTTTTATCTCTTAATTAAGCTAAAATCCAGCTTTTGAATGTTTTTGGAGCTTACCAAACATGAACTAAAATGAGTGAAGCAAGCAAGGGTTAAAGAGGGCACGGAGGCTCACTTCCCAGTTGTGTTTAGTTAATGCAGAGGTTTTCAGATGCTCAGTGCTGGCAGCTACAACATGCTTGCAGGTAAATCTGTTTGTTAGTAGGGTTGGGGTGGGCTGAGGTTCCTTATAGGAAGATGGGGGAAGCTGCAGTGATTGCCACTACCCTCCTCTGCAGACTGGAGTACATGATCAGGGCCACTTCCCAGATCTGCTTCAGTGTCATCCAAGCAACTGTTTTTGGATAAGATTTTAATGGAAGGAATTTAAAATCATGCATATTCTTCCTTTGATGAAGAAAAGACTGAAAACTTCAGAGAAAGAAATGTCAAGGAGTCACAGAAGCATTTTCTGCTTGTGACAGTAGTTGGTCACGTTCAGTGAGCACTGGTCTCCACTGGAGAGCTTCATGCTTTGAGGAAGAGGAGATCAAAGCTGGAGGGATCTTTGACTTCTTGAATTGCAGCTTGATGTTCGGGGTATTTATATGTGAAGTGTGTGTGACAGGATGGGCAATTTTTCTGTACCTCCAGCAGGTATTAGCTCTAGAATTACCACAGTTATCCAAGGAGCGGGAGAGGAGCGACCAAAGGAACCATAACTGATTTAATGAGCCATTCGCAGTTTCACTGTGTTACCCTGATGTAAACCTGCAGTAATTGCTTGACATGCCAAGGTGCTGGTTTCCACCTTGTGTTGACTTGAATGGGAATGCTGGGAAGGGAATGCTTGGGGATACCAGGTTGTGAACCCCTGAATCTCCAACATATTCTCAGCCAGCATGTGCGGTTTAACCCAGAGCACCAATTGATCTGTTGGTATCTGGGGATGGTTGCTCTGTATTTACGGTGATGCACACAAAATCATAACCTAGAGTATGCAGCGAGTTTCTGAGAGGGTGACTGTTTTTAACTAGTCGCCTGTTGCATGTGGGGATAAACGTGTGAGTAATGCCAATGTACTGCCTGCAAATTGTATATGTGTTGGTGAAAACACTGTTGCTGTTTATGCGGAAGAAAATTGAGCCAAAAGGCCAAGAATTAAATATAATTTGTTAAAAACAGGGAATAACATTGATTAAAATGAAAGCCAGTGTTCCAGCCCTTTAGTGTAGAGAAGTATGTCCCCAGGTTCCTCGCACTTGCCCTGTGATTATACAATAGATTTTAAGTCTGTGATATCTACAAATCTACATCAAAATATATTCTATAGCTGTAGGAAACAGCTCTGAATTGTTAACCTTCTCTCCAGGTACTGGAGGTAACACACTGTGAGATTAGATGTATATTTTCTTCAAGATATACCACCCATTGAGGAGTCCATATTTACATCTTTTGTTGATATTTTTTATAGATTAAAAGAGTCTCTTTTCTGGTGATAATTCTGCTAAGTACTGTAATTTGCTGCCACTAATATTTGTCTGAGTCCTAGTTTGCAAAAGATATTTGAAACCACTTTATAAAGTCTCATAATTGCTTCTTTGTAGAGGTGGTATAATGAGTAGTTTCTTTATCCAGCCTTTATCCTGTTAACCTTAGAGGTGAGCGACTGCTTGCTGGAGTAGTTGGGGAATGTCTTAGCACTGTTGAGCCATTTAATTTCACTACTAATTTCATAGCGGTGACACAGAATTGGCTATGAGCAAGCTCGCAGTTATTTCAAGGGTTTTCAGTTAGCATTGAATCAGGACCTGATTCACTAAAATGAAATTGAAATAAATGCACATGTAGATGTTTTTTTAAAATGCATAAATTGATCTGCATTTATGTGCCCAATCCACATTAAAACATTGACTTGCTGTTGAAAGATGGAAGCTTGGCATATAAAGCAGCTCTAGCATCACAAATGAGAACTTACTCCACTATGCTGATGGTTTGTTTTCTGCTTCCCTTACTGCTGCCCTTGTCCCAGCTACAGGGCAACTCCTTAGTTGCCCAAGACTTACTCAGCTTCCTGAAAAACACAGATTCATATTTTTCAGTTTCTTTTGGCCATTTTCACAAAGTTAGCAATTGCTGTGCTGTCCTTTTTGCATGTAGGCTGGTGCTGTCTGCAAAGGAGAAAATCCTGTTACGCTTGTGTTTGCTTTAGATGAGCAGAGCTGGTTTGTGCAAAACTTCTCATTTCCAAAATTGTATGGAAAATTATGTCGCTTCCCAAACCAGGATTCATTTTACCCCAGAGCTGGCTGCATTTCAGAGGGGAGGTTGTCCCATGTTGTGAATACAGCCTGAAGTGTGCATGTGTGTGGGATTTTGCTATTTCCATCCTGTTGCTTTTGCTGTTACTGTAACAGTTGGGTGATATGAAAGAAGTGTGATTTGAGGGTCATTACACGAGAGGGAAAGCTTTCAGTCTGGCATATGAGGGAGTATTTATGACATACACTTATGAAATGCTACTACTGTCTAATCTTGCTAAGTATGTGTACATTTATAAAGAGGGTAAGAATAAAGTCTGGTAAAACACTGGGGCTTACAGGTGGATCCAAAAGTAGAGAATGTTGTCACTGATTAGACGTACCTTGCCCGTAGATCATCCCTGTAGGAAAAGGGCAATGGCAAAGACTTGTCTGCACTCTAACCTGGGCAGTGGTTGATACTTGGTCATGGTCACTGCCCAAGAGGAACATGTAAGATGATGAAGCAACAAGAGCCCACTGTTCCCCGCTGCCCCAGCACCACAGACCCCCCTCTGCCACTACTGAGCATCCCCTGGGCTGCACTGGAGTCTCTTCTACCTTGTCCCACCACCTGCGATTTCTGAGCTCCAAAATACCCTGAGCATGGGTGTAGTGCATTTATGTGGGGAACTGGTAGAATAAATGTGCTTTTATGGGTGAGCTGTGGCTGCATGGCAGGGAGAGGGGACAAGAATGCTGTGTTATTCTTATGTGACTAGCTTATCTCTATGCATCTTGTATAGGCATCCAACTCCTGCAGCATTTACCTACAAGCTATGACTTGACAAGTTGCTAATGCCAGCTCCTCCGTTGAACAGGCATGTGCACTTAATACTTGGGCCACTGCAAGCATTTTATCACCCAGAGGTCATTGCTGCTAAATAGTAAGGGTGAATGTCGCACTGAAATACAGAGTTCTGACTGTGCACTTCATTTTGGTCTTTCAATGCTCCTGTTGTTAGTGACATTGTCATTCAATGTGGACATTCATTTAGACATACGTCTGGACCTGCTTGGAAAGCATTTTCAATGGCTGCACTCTCAATTCAGGTCTGCTCCCTCTATTAGACTCTAAGCAAAAATTGATAGCATTTGAAATTTAATCAGGTTGGTATTGTGCAATTTATCTCTTATAAAAGTTTCAGTAGCTTTTTTGCACACTTTTCTCTACTGTTTAAAAGGAATTCTCAAAAGCCTGGAGTTGAAGGAACATGTCTGTCCATACATCATTGCTGACTGCACTTTTAATTCTTTTAGTCTGAGCTTGATCTCTTCTGAGAAGCATACCCTCAAACATGGAACTTGTTACACCAGATTTCTACAAAATTCATAACTAGAAGCCTTGTGTTTGGAACATTTTCTGTTAACTGTAAGAAGTATGGAAGGGCTTAAGATGGCTTATATAGAAAGACTTTATAGTAGTAGTAAAGGTGGTTTTCCTTTGAGAGAAATCTTAGCTTTGCTGTATTTTAATTTTTTTTTAATTTCACTGCTAGGACCAAATGCATGACAGTATATAGGATAGGTTCTTAAACTTTAATCCAGTGTTTTCTCCACGTCAAAAACTTAAGGTCAACCTAATCTTAGAACCTCCATGATCTGCTGCACACTCAGAGTGACAACATTGCTCTGCCAGACACCAAACACAACTAGTAGCAAACCATTTTGTAAGGCCTCTTTCCCATCTTTTGCAGACATTTATTTTAAACATCTGGTCTCGAAAATCACAACCTGCTCACAATCTCCTTATTGCTCCATCCGGAAATTCCGCTCCTGTCTGACCAGTCTGTTTTCCAAAATACTCCTGGTCCTTCCAGAAAGACGGTTTTATTATTCTAAGTTTCAGATTTAAAATCTGGATGAGTGAGAGATCTCGGATGAGAGATGCATTAGCAGAACTGATTTCTCTTGTTACCAGTTCAAAAGGCTTCAGTATGCAGCACAAATGATTCATAAGTATCCATTGTTCAGAGTTCAGGATAAAGAGTTCAGAATCAAAGCTCTGCTTTAATGTGCGCTCATGCATTTCTTTTTTCAGTAAGAGCATTCTCTTCATATATATAGCAAATGAAATTCAAACTTGTTTAAGCTGCAGTTCTGGTAAATTGCTCTGCCTCTGAAGTTAGCTTAGAATATCATGAGAGTTATAGAAACCGTTACAGATTTTGCTAGTATTGCAAAAACTTAGTGCTTAGTTATAATCAAGCAAGAAATGTTTAATAAATACAACAGCAAAACAAGTGATCACCTCGTGTTTTTCCTGGGTTTGGACCTTACGTCAGCCCTGCTGGCAGATCCTGAGAGCACAGCCACACAGGATTTTGGCTGTTGGTGTTTTTCTTATTGGCCTTTATCAAGGGAAGAGACAGTAAAGGAATCTAATTTATGGGCAGATTTTTTGCATGGGAATGCCAAGTGACAGTCAGTGGACAGTGATTAAGAGGTTTTCCGATGTCTAGACGTTTGTCCAAATGTTTGTGATCGAGCAAACTGTGCCCAATATTGCTTCTTTCAGAGCCTTCTTTATCTTTCATTTTAATGTTTCATAGATCTGAGGTACTGTCACTGCTGCAGTACTGTGCTTTCTCCTGGCATCTTGTATCATGGCTGAGCATACTGAAAGGGCTCTCTAAAACCTTTCTTATCAATGGAGTACAACAACCCTAATCCAATCATCCTTTCAATTATCTTCTTCATCTCAAGTGTCACCAGATAAGTGCTGGCATAGTATTCTTTGAATATTTCTGACATTGTTGCTTGCTTTTTTGGCTATAAATGTATGAATATGGGATAAAGATTAAGATAGCTCATGTTTTACCCTTGTTATTCATAGGCAAAACTATGCTTGATCTTCTGAAAGGTTCTTTTTTCCCTGTCTCTTTAGTTTCAATTCTCACTGCTGTCTGGGTGATGATAAGAATATTGGTGTTGCAGTGGGAGTCTTGCCCTGCAGGACAAGGGGAAAAGCCAGAGAGCCTGGTTTAGTACTGTGCACCTTCTGAAATCAGCTTGACATCAGACAGGACTCCCTGCATTGGACTTTGTAGATGACCAGTCTGGAGCAGGTGGCTCAGTCAGTGCTTGCTCTGTTCTGAAGAGGGTTTCTGAGAGATTGGTGCCATTTGCCTCTGCCAAATGTGCCAAAGGGGGAAGGAAGTTTTAATTTACCTGCCTTGACTTCTTTTTACTTGGTGAATGAAATGTGTTATACCACAGGCCTTTCTGAACTCTTTAAGGACAGAAGGCACTTGCAAATAGACTGAAAAAACCAGGGGTCCCTCTATGCTCTGAAGATGACAAATTCATTACCTCCTGTTCATTTTGAGGTACATAAGGTGTTTCTTTGTGTACATATGTGTGCTTTGTGCTATGTAGGTGGTGGTCAACTCCTCCTGAGTTGGTGCTGGTATCTCCTCCTAGGCACATCAGTGCATTTGTTTCTAGTGCTATCTGAGAGGGCTCCTTCTTGTCACAGTGGAGAACAGAAAGTGGACTGTAGGTCCTCATATGCTGAATTGATATTGTTTGAGAGTTTAGTCAGTTAAGGGCTGTAGGGCTGTCAGTTAAGGTTAGTCAGTTAAGGGCTGTAGCCTGTGGGCTTCTTGAACATGTCATTGACCTCATGTTTGGAGACTGAAGCACAAAGATTGGCTGCTGCTGGGTTCCACCTGCAGGATCAATAGAAATCTCATGGTTTCTAGAAAGCCCTTAGGGGTGGGATGTTAAAGGGATAAGAAACCAGTCTAGAATCTGTATGCCCGTGAAAAATGCATCCATCTGGGAAGTGGCAGATGTGGAGTTTTAGCACTTTTCCTGCATGGCCTTGCATCAGGACATTTACCTCCTTGAGCTTAAGAAGCTATATAAAGTTTACAGAACCTCTGTGACAAGATCAGTTTATGATACTAAAGCCCAGCATTTGCAACAACGAGTTAGGCTCCCCAGAAGCACAATGTTGGCTTATAAAGAGGGCTTTTTTAAAGCAATTTTTGTCTTTCATTGATTGTCTTTTGGTTTGGAGGCCATTAGATGAATTTGGCAATGTTCTTGAGGTTGTCTCTGCAATTAAGAGAGCTCAAAACACTTTTAAATTTAAGGAATTGTGATGTAATTATGAAGAGCTTTAGGAAAAACACCAAATATAGCAATATGTGTTAATCCTGTGGACTGGCAAGTAGATTAGTGTGGGAACAAGAGAGGAATGTAGGCTATGGTTCAAAGAGTTATTTTAAAGGAAAAATACTGAAAATAAAGTGTGATGAAAAACAATGATTCTAATAAAGGATGAAAACCATCTATTGTACTCCAGCTGTGCTTTCTTATTAACCATTACGTGGTTGTGGGGGTACAGCAATGGTGACAACAAAACCAGGAAGCAGAGAACAGGCACAACTTCAATCTCTTCATTAAAATAAAAACATTTAATGGTTGCACACAGTCACACAAAATTTTCATGCTTGCACATTTCAAGCATTTTTGAAAGTCACACAGTTGTTTTTGGTAATTTAAGTTCTAAATTGATGAAAATACACTGGGAAAGAGGGGAGGACAACCTGGGAGGAGAGGATCCAGGCTTATCAAGGAAATACTGAAGCATTGCATTGTTTGCTGTGAAAATTCATTTCATCTTCTCCTTACTTTCTCATTAAGCATTTTAAAACAGTGCTTTCTTGGGTTAGTTCCTGCAGGGCTTCAATCTGATTTTGGGGCCAGTGCTTTCAAGGACATGGGCCAATTTGCACTAAGTTATGCTGCTTCACGGTAACTCTAGACTGATGCTGGTGGAAAAGAGGAGAATTAAAACTACTGAGTTACATCAACCTTGTACAAATGTAGTGACTTTACACATCATTTAGTGGGAACTGTAACCGGTGTGTGTTTGTTATTTGCAAACAAACAAACTGAAATACTGAGTTCTGGGCCATGATTTGTGAGTTGTTAGCACTTCCTTTATGAGAAGGATTTTGAATGAGCTCGGTTTCCATTTGACCATCCAAGAGACATAATAAACTCTAACACTCGGATGTGACTTGCTGGTGAATACACCAAATACTGTGCAGGAACAAAAACAAACCTCAAAATCTCTTCCTGAGACTAAGTCTTGCTGACTTTTGTTTCAAAATACATTTTATTTTCACGAAGGAATAGAGTGAAGGGGTGAAATATTAGATGAAATATAATTGTTACTTTTTTTTGCCAGATGTCTGAAGTTTTGCAGTAAATATTGGAAAGTGAGCAAACATTACTTTAGAAAGTTTTTCTCCACTTCATGCCTTTTAGAGGTGCTTATCTGGTTTACAGATGGGTGTTGCTACCTAAAAAACCACTTCAACTGAAATGGGGGCTAGCTCTTGGTATTTTGATCTTGCTAGACTCTTTTGGTTTAATGTAGATATGATATCAACTAAAGTGAAAAGATCATAATAAAAATGGATTTCAATTCATCATAATTTCCCAAAGACATGTACATTTGAGCAAACAGCGTAAGTAAAGTGAGATATACCTTTTCCCAGTTGGCTGCCATAAGTGTGTCTGAGTCCCCTGTTACACTGTCTTTTGAATTCAGGCATTTCCTAATCTCTTAAGTATCTACCTGCATAGCACTGAGCAATTACTATCCCACAGTAGTGGCACTTAAGATCAAAAATACTATGCAACTTAACTTATGCCTATGTGAATTCAAGGAACTTAGTCTTGCAGCCTCTATGGCCATCTTCCTCACTGCCTTTTTTCACATAAAACTGTTTTGAGTACTGACTGCACAGCTGAACACTCCTATATTACCTAGCTTGGCAAAAGCAATAAATTGCCCAGATTAGCTAATGCTTTGGTAACCAGAATTGAAATCTGACATGACAGTCATGTAGGAATATGGTCACTTGAAGAAACACAGACTGCCTAAGATAGCACTGAGATTGAGAACTTGGACTCTCGTCTCTACTCAGCCGTAGAAAGTTTTCAGTTTTATGATAGTTTTTTGGAAAAAATGAAAACTGCATGCTGTTCTGCAGTTCTGGTAAATGGTTTGTTAAATGGCTATTCCACCCAGAGATTTTTGCAAGGATGCAGGTATTGATACCCCAAAGTGTTTGAGATTATCCTGCTCAGATGTCACCCAATCTTGAAGATGTGATCAGGACCTTGCAAAAGCAGGTTCAGGGGAACTGGTGTCTTACATAGTGATAGAGCAAGCTGGGAAATGGAAGAATTTCTCCAGCTTATGGTGGTGGGTCTGTTGTTCATGGTCCAATCCTGCAGTTTACATATATAGAGTGCTGGACATGCTTCACCCTGCTGTCTTGTTCCTCTGTATCTTTCCTGCTCTGGAGACTCTTGCAGCCTCACTGGGGGCTTCTGCCCCTGCTAGCCAAGGGGGATGGATGCTCATTCATCTCTGAAGCAGTGTGTGTTTACCTGCTACTTGTTCCTCTGCATGGCACATGTGTTACCATAACAGGTTGACAGGTAAAATGTTACTGAGCCAGTGACTGGCGCCTGAGAAGGTGCTGAATAAAAGTGTGATTTTTTTTTGTTGGTTGACTTGTATTCTTTAATAAATTTTATTAACTAATGAAACTGACTCCTTTGTATGGTACATTGGAAGAATTACTATTCTACCTCATGTATAATCATTATCACCATTAATGAGTGTGTTATTCTGTCACCAATATTAATCTAACAAAAGAAACAAATACCTGGACCGTGCTGTGCTGCAGGAGTCAGGAGGTTAAATACTCACTTCTGTGAACTGTGATAAACAATCCACCCGACATGGTTGGGGGCTGCTTTTAAAGACACTCAACACATGTAGATGTAAAACACACAAGCAGTTCTTGCTGGTTGTGTGATGCTTCTTTTGTGAATGGTCCTTCTTCTCTGTCTTTTGGAATCATCACCTCCCTGAGGATAAAATGCAGAGCAAATCAGTTAGGCACAGCAGAAGATGGGGCATTTTTATACTTTGCCTTTTCATTTAGATTTGATTCCTTAGAAAAGCTGCTTAAATGGTGTTACAACTGCTTTGATACGGACTCTTAATTATGAAAAGGTAGCACCAGTAAATAGTGTTAGGTGAAAAGAGCGCAGAGGCGACAGGCAATGGGAACCTTGACTATCAATACGTCAAAAGGATGAGTCCAGAAAGACACACTTAGTGTTACAAATTTCTTGTGAAGCCCATGGCAAAGCTATTTTAGCAGCTTGCAAGGAAGGGATGTATGTCAGTCTTATTGTAGTTCCTTGAGAGAATAGATTTTGCACACAGAGGGAAGGAAAACCTAAAGTGAGGCATCTGTTATTTTCCTCCAGTGTTTATGATCCCTTAAAATAAAGACCAAAATTAAAGGAATGTGCTTCTCTCCTGTCAAGAGTTCTTATGTTCTTGTTTAGCTGGCCTCATGTGGAAGGTTTTGGCTAGTTTAACTGGTTGTAATTTTTGTGGTGTGCAGCTCTTGTTGGCTTCCCTTGTACCAAACACACATGAGCTATTTCTTTACTGTGGGTGGTATGAAGCAAACAGCTGTGTGTGTGTTGCACTGAATGTAACATGCATCATGTTAACAGAAGAATCAATCTGAGAGGAGACTTCTTCTGCGATGTTATTAGCTTTGGGTTTATATACCTTATTAGCCATGGGAGCATTTTCATTATTGCGGCTATTGGTTAGAACCCCTGCAACTCCAGTAAAACCAAGTGACACTGAGTTGCAACACTTGCAATATCCAGTGTGCACACACAACCTGGATCAACCTAATTTCAGCATAGCAAACACAAAACAAAAGCTGTATATGACTTCTTAGCCTTTGTGCACATCTGCATTATTATAAATGCTAATATAATTCTGCAATGATAAATAATTAAACAATTATGGTCATGAATCAATAAGTTTAGCACATTTTTTTCATCAGCAAATTGTACTGTATAAACAAGAAATATAAATTACCAAGTCTAATTTTCACTGAAAACTGTGAGCATTTTATATCTAATAATTAAAAAAGTATTAGAATTCAATGTAAGATACTCAGAACTTTAAAATTTTCTCATTTTAACCAAACACCATTAAATTGTCATGTTTTATGTTTCTGAATCTGATTAACATTTTGAGATCTGACTTTTGCAATCATTCTCTTTGTTTTCCTCTGCTAAACCCCCCTTGCTCAACCTCTGGTTTCTCCTAAACACAGTTTATCAGCTTGAATCCAGCTTCAGTTGACCTGATTATGTTGCCTTTAAGAAAATATAACGTTTAAAGAAAAACATTCAAGTACCTTTCTTCTAAGATTTTGAAAGATCTAGCTATTTTTATCACATGCGAAGCATTCTGCTGCAGAAGGGGCAATATAGAGGCAGTGAGAAGAGAAAGATTTTACAACTGTGTTTGCATTTAATCAGAGGTTGTAAGGTTGCCTGTAATCCTTCCCAGTCTCAGATCTTTGGCATTTGTAAAGAATCTATCACCACAAATACTGTCATCTAGCTACATAATTAAAAAATAATCTTGCCAAACCCTACAAGTAGGGGTAAAAAATAGTATTTTTTCAGAGAAAAAGCAGAGTTTAATATATTTTTTAAAGGTATGCATGTTTTCTATACTGAACATCTTGCACGATATAAGGATTTGACACAAAAGAAGTTACTGGAGAATAGCTGTTCCTGACTGCTTACCGTTGGCTTCCTCAGTGGTCGTGTTTTAACCCTGGGAAGTGCTTGATCTGCTCCTACTTTACCTCTTGTGCTGCAGAACAAAAAACCCCATTTAGTCTTAGCCATGGCATGTTATACCAGGAAATTTGGAAAACCAGCAGTTTCAGGGTGGTGGTTGGCATTGTGGCACCGGATCTGAGTGGGACACGCTGGCACCAGGTACCTATATCTGTGGCGGCAGGGGTCTTTGGGACACTCGCACCATCAGTCAGGGCTCTGAACACTGCAGTCATTCCCTGACATGCAGGTTGGGCACCAACCCAGCAAGGGCTCAGCCTCCTGGTATCAGCCTAAGGCGGAGCTGGAGGGATTGGCTCATCAGAGGCGCTGGAGTTGCACTGCACCGCTGCTGGAAAAGCTTCTCTTTGTGGGAAAATTTGGTAAGCCAAGAAACTGGTATTTGTCTGACTCCCATGTGTTTGTTGGTGTGAATGAGTCACAGCAGTGATCCTCCATGGTGGCCCCATCTGCAGTTCTTCTACAAATACTCAATACCATAAAACCTGCAAAATGGCAAATAGGACCTGCAGAAGGTGACGCTACTCTTCAGAAAAGAGGAGAAACCCGGAAGGGTATTCGATACGGTATAGAAGGTGCTATGACCTGGGAAAGAAAGCTTCACCAGGCATGGTGTGGTATCTCAGGGTCTAAGATAATTTTGTCAGGCTGCACAGTGGAAGCTTGAGTGTTAGAGAGCGATTCCATCCACTGAAGTGTTAAACTTATTTACAGGGTTTGTAATTTATTTTTTTTCAGACTAGAAGCCTCAGGAATCTCCACCAAGCTGGGAGATCAAGGACTCTTCCTCCCATTTCTAATGCTCGCTGGCAAGCAATTAGTTATTTGTATTACAGAGAAGGCTTACAGAGATAGTATGTTTAAAAATGTAAGCCAGAATTTTGCCTTCGGGAGGTGGGGGGTGGGGAGAAGAAGAAAATGTTTTCTTCACCTTCTTGTCTTTATTTCCCTTTTTGTTTACCCTGTCTTCTTCCTTTTGATGACTAAGAGAAAGAAAACTACATATGGAGTCTGAAGATCTTTGAGTTTCTTCCTTGCGCTGCTGCATCTGCTCTTCTTCCTCTAGCTTTCCCATCTCACCGTATTTCCATTTGTGGGTGCAAGTGCCTTTGCCTCTGATGACAATGTCACTCTTCCTGTGGCAACCAGATTTTACTTTACTGTGTGGTTCTTCACAACATGATTCCTGCATTCTGCTCACTCTGTTGTAAAGTTCACACTTTCGAAGTCCAGAGATGTAGGTTGCTCTCCTTTCATATATATGGTTTTGTCAAAATAATTCAAATCAAATCTCAGTATGCATTCTCTCTCCTTGTTTGTCCTTGAGTTAGTGGTTTTCTGTTTCACTTTGAAGCTGGTCTACACTGACCGTCCTTGACCTCAGAATTCCATGCGCCCACTATTCTCAAATTCCAATATAAAATATTTGCAGAAAAAATCATGCACCCATTAGCTTGTGGGGTTTTTTTTTGTTGGTTTGTTTTTTTTTTTTTTAAGATGGGTGAAAAAGTACAGATGAGTTTTCAAGTTATAGTACCTGCGTTTACAGGTACTGATGTGCTAAAATCCTAAAATGTAAGTGTTAGGGGAAAACGAGATGTAGAAAATTGTTATTTGCCTCTGATAAATCAGTGGGACTTATGGAGAAGTAGTAATGCAGTCATACATTTAACATGATTCTTTATTTCTAGATATCTACATTTAAAACACTCAGATTCCACCTACAAAACTGCATTACAGGATGCACAGCAGGTTTAAAAATATTTCAGAGATGTTGCTTTCATGCTTCAAATCCTTGAAAAGCCAAATACACTCACTTCTGAAACTAAATCTTGGTTTTCACTGTAAAAAAAAAGAAGTTTAATAGCACATATGGCATAATTTCATGTGACATCTGTTTTGTAACAAACAATATTTAGCTCACTTATTTGCTGAATGATACAGTACATGCTGCAAACAAAAAGTCCAATGAACAGTTTTACATAGTTTGTAATATATCAATGTTTATCGCAAAAGAATGCCAAACTTAAACATTTAAGCATGTTATTGATTGTAATATGCAAAACATTGATTACTACATGCTGCCAATGCAAAGAAAGTCTACTGAGTGCCTTATGGGGTATGGAAATTAGGTAGATTTCTGAAAGAATAACTGGTGTCCTCCCACTGGTGACATTTAGGCTTATGCCCCCTCAACCTAATTTGTGTCATCTTATAGGAGACAGCTGTCAATATATTTAGGATGGTTTAGCTCATAACAGCAGAAATGGTGAGAGCCGATTGGCTTAATTGCATGGAGTGATTGATTCTAATGGAAACAACATTTAGAAACTCAAAATGCACTTTCTGTTGGCAGATCTAATAGAATATCATAATGAATTGGAGCATTATGCGCATACTGTACTTTCAGCAAGGACTGCAAAAGGACAGCCATGGGTTTTTATGTTGTTTGTGGTGATTTTTTTTTTTTTAAATTTGATTTAAATGTTTAAATTATTTGTTTAAATAATAAAAGCAAACCATCACAGAGACATAATTGGACAGAAACCACAATTTTGGAATGATGCTGAAACCACACAGTGGTACAATAGTTGTCAAAGGAAGACAGAGTTCAGGTAAATTGGCTGAAGGCACTTAAATAAATGTGCCTTCATTTATTTTGGTGCTGTGAAATGTCACTGAAATTTCAGTGCTGTGAAATGGCACAGGGTTTCTTGGGTTATGCCTGGTGGCATGATATGTTTTGGAAGGATGCCATGAAAGCAAACCCTACTGGGGTAAATCAGATGGGTGCTGTGGACCCCAATGGATGATTTCAGTTTAGCCTCTCCCATGAATCCCAAAGACTTTCTGGAAGCATGTGCACTATTGCACATCACAGGCACTACTGGGCTGTAGAAAACCAAGTGGGGGTGATACGTGCTTGGAGTTGGAGCAGAGGAAGACCTCTGCCTTTCTGATGTTCTTTGTTGCCTCCATGTGCTGCCAAATAATTTTGATTAGTTCCAAGGTGGTTCACAAGTGTAGGGGTGCCTGGATATCATAGAATCCTAGAATGGTTTGGGTTGGGAGGGACCATAAAGCTCATTCAGTTCCAACCCCCTGTCATGGGCAGGGACACCTTCCACTAGACTGGGTTGCCTGATGGTAATTCTTTTGTTCTCTGGCAGTTTTGCACGATAATCTCTTGCCTTTATAGACTCAGTCAAAATACAAATGCATGTGTCCCTGGTCCAGGATTTCTCTTTCTCTATTTTGTTTTTAAAAATCACTTTATAGGAATCCTGTTATTTTCTTTTCCGCATTGTAATTTCTCAGAGTATCTATGAGAATCTCCTTCCTGAGTATCTGTACCCAAAGTCAGCATTAGAAAACCTTCTGCTTAACTGAAAATGCTGTGCAGTTTGACCAGAAGCTGTCATGGTTCTGTCCTTTCTTTTTCTACTCATTTAAGATCTATAAACGTGTAGGTTCCAGGGGGATTAGTATGTGGTTACAGACTAAATGTTTTTTTTCCCCCTATCCCATAATTAGAATGGTATGAAGAATCGGATGCGAGATTGAACAGTATAAATCCTCCAAAATTAAAAACATTTCAGAACTGGAATAAATATTAATAAATTGATGAAGGCATAATGAAATACTGTAGATATGTAAGGGGAAAAGCAAGCAGAAAAGGAGGGAGGATTTTTATAGACCTTAATTGCAGCAGGGTTGTTAGTAAATTTACTGAATTGTAAACGTAAAAGATTCGGATGGCCTGAGTGAAACTACATATTTAAGCCTTCTAAATGAACATTTCTGTTTTTTGAGTAATTTGTACCATCTGTGTCAAAATTCTGAGCCTAAGAAGAAAAAGCAGTGGAACAAATGTTGGTTCCATAAAACAGTCCTAGTTCATTGTTGAAATTGTCGCACATTAACATTGCAGGCCATCTGGGTAGACAAAAGACTCTAACCAGATTGCTAAGATGATTTTATTGGTCTGGTATTAATCAGAATGTGGCATAATATTTAAGCAGAAAAAATGATGAGGTGAAGTGGAGTGCCTTTAACTACCCTAACTGTGTGGTAGTTGCACAATAATCTTATTACACCATAGAGCACTGTGTTTCTAAGCAAAGATCCTAATTCTGAAATGTAAATAACAAGCTATGTGATATTTCCAATTTATAGTTTAAAATAAAATATGAAACTTAAAGAAGTAATGACTGTTGGCATATTGCAATGCAGAGATTTAAAGGCCACAGCATGGTTATATTAAATTGCGGTATACCCACAATCATGTTGGAATTAACTTTAATTTCTTTTTGTAACATTGTAAATCAGATTACACTTCATCTCAAAGAATCCAGAACTCGTGATTTACAATTGATTTTCTACATTTTGAATCTCTACACAATGCAGCAGTTTGCCTTCCTTCAGGAACCTAGAGACAGCAGTGTGTATATGCATGTATATGTGTTCTGTGTTTGTTCTCAAAAGTCTTCATCTACTTTATCACCTTTTATAGGCAATTGGAGAAGTCCCTCTTTTTAATGTTCTCCATGATCTTGACTCTAGTTTTCCCTTATGATTCTCAAAAAGCCAGTGAGTGTTTTTGCATCCCTCTTCCTGCTGTACCACCACTTATAAAACCGTGTCAGCCCTTCTGTGCTGAGTCTAACCCTTGTAAGGCCTCTGAATGTACAGAGACACCTCCAAGCACCATGGAAAGCCTTGTCCTGGGAACATTTTACAATTTCTCTAATGGGTTTGCTGTGAAAGTTGCCCCACTCGAGTGAGGCAGGCAGTGGAGAGACCTACAGAGCTGTGGACTGGGCTGCCCAAGTGTTTGATGAAGTGGGAAGTGGTGACTCCATCATTAGGTTTGTCCTGGGTTCAGCAGTAGCAGTCATTTTTCTCCTCCTTAGTAGCTGGTGCAGCGCTGTGGTTTTGACTTTCAGCCTGGGAACAGCGCTGATAACACCGATGTTTTTAGTTGCTGCTCAGTAATGTTTACTCTGACCAAGGACTTTCTGAGTCTCATGCTCTGCCAGGGAGGAGGGGAAGTCAGGAGGAAGCAGAGGCAGGCCACCTGTCCCAAACTAACCAAAGGGGTATTCCATAACACAGCACGTCATGCCGACTGTATAAACTGGGGGCAGTTACCTGGAAGGGCTAGATCACTGCTCAGGTCTGGCTGGGTATCGGCCGGTGGGTGGTGAGCGGTTGTATTCCCTTCACATGTTATTTCCCTTATCATTATTATCATTGGTGGTAGCAGCAGTGGTTTGTGTTGTACCTTAGTTACTGGACTGTTCTGATCTCAACCCGTGGGAATTACATTCTTTTGATTCTCCTCCCCATCCCTCTGGGAGTGGGGGGAGGAAGGGAGGGGAGTGGGAGAGCGTCTGCGTGGTTCTGAGTTACGGCTAGGATTAAACCACAACAAGGTTCAAATGTGGATGTGCCCTATCTCTTGCTGAGGAAGGAGAGGGAGGCTGCATGGTGGCAATGATACCCATCTGCAGCAGACATCAGTCTTGGTCCCATGATGTTCCCAAGACCATGGGAGCCCGGCTGCACTGGCGTGCTGCCCTCAATGCTTGCATGGCAAATGCTGCTTGACTGCAGGGCTGGACTGCCAGGTGGGTTTTGTAAAAGGCCTGAAATTTGCCTATTTGTAAGATATTTGTGGTTCTGATTATTACACAGAGTGCATTCTGTGGAAGTAGCTGTAGCACACTCTTGTGCCATTTTCCTAGAACAAAAAATATGGTTGGACGGTTTCTGCTCTGTAGTTTTCTACTATGAAATCCTTGCTTAATATAAAAAAAAGGTGAAGAAAAAAAAAAAAAAAAGACTGAACAGTTACTCCCTATGAAACTTGTATTAGAAAAAGACTTGAATCTTCCAAATCAATAGTATTAGAATAATTCAACAGGACATGTAGTTAAATAACACAGATGCCAAATTAATTTAGGGCTTTTTTGCCTTTTGACTTCTATTTTTTAATTATTAATCTGAGAGCAAGGTGAAATGGGAAGTAAAGAAATACTGTGAAAGAGGGTTGAAGAAATTAAATGATGGTCAGTGGAAGGCAGGATTGTCTAGCAGGAGTAAAATGAGGGTGAGGGCTGTCAGACAGACTGAAACAGAAAGGCGAAGGCAACAGGTTTGGACCAAAAACTCACAAACTGTAGCCAGTATTTATTTAGACAGCAAGAAGGGCACCAGTTCATGGTGAGGCTGCGAGGCTGAGGAAGGCTGTGCATGGTCCAAGGAGTCTCTTGGACCTCTCTCCCTTGGGGCAGATCTGGGACTAAGCAAAACCAACTGGTCCTTGCAAGCTCTGTGGGTTGAGTTCATTGCCTGGGCAGGAGTAGACCCTTAGGAGAGGTCCTGGTTAATGTCTTAATACTTTCAGTTTGAATTATGCATTGCTCAGGCTTCAGATTGACTGGGAGATGGTTAGCCCAAAGGCACTTATGATGCCCTTGTATCTTGCTGACCACAATCCTCTGGAAATAGCTAGTGGGCCAATGTTTATTTGTGAAGGACAAATAGAGTGTTTGTTTCAAGATGAGGTGATCTTAACTGTGATGGAGAGAATATTTCTAAGCTTGAATACCTTGGGTAATAGTGTTGCTTGATCTTCTGGTGATATGCTGCTTGGCAGAAATCTCATTTAAAGGAGATTTTTCCAACTTTACCAGCAGTTCTTTGTTTGTTTTTTTTTTTGTTGTTGTTGTTTTTTGTTTTGTTTTGTTTTGTTTTGTTTTGGGTTTTTTTCACTCAGTTCTCATTAACCTTACATTTGAACTTTTAGAAATGCTACACACTGGTGTTAAAGGCTGACTGGAATCTTTGTTATTTGATTAAAGGTTTTTCATGGGATTGCCTATTTAATAAACGATTTATCAGCCATTGCTGTGGAATTCTTCAGTATAGTGTAAATTACACCTAATTAAACAAAACATTTGGAATTGTCAGCTAGCATCATGGTGCTGGCCTAGTCCTTGATGACAGACAGCAATGGTGAGAAAATGTCACTGTGGCCACACAAGTGTTGCACTATCAGCCACATACAAGTGAAATGTGGATTAAAATGCTATTAACATAGCCAATTAAACATAGGCATAAACAAACCAGTTAAATCAATAACAGTGGCTGCTGCGTTACAGAGCTGGTGCTTTGCAGTGGCTCACTCTGCCTATCTGAGGACCGCCCAGAACAACATACACAAATCCAGGATGTTTTGCGTGTCGATAGGCAGGATAAGGCCACAGCTTCGCAGCATGAACACAACAAAGTCATACTGCTGGGGGTTAAGTATCATTTTATTTCCTAGCTAACAAAATGTTTGATGTTTTTCTTCTCCCTTTTTTATTTTTCTTTACAGTTATACATGACATGTATTTATGCATTCTAGGTCTCCTTAACAATATGCCTCTGTAGTTGGTTACAGTTTCTGTAATTGTGGCTTGTGGCTGAGATGTGAGTCTTGAGGCCAGCAAAGAGCATGTGCCAGCTGAATGGGAGGTTTCGTAGTGCAAAACTAGGTTAGCAACAAAATAAACAGAGGTAGCCTGCTGTTTCACAGCAGAATAGTCAACTGTTCCCAAGTCTTGCACGTAGCCACCACATCCATCACACCCATTTCATGATTTCTCATATTTTTTATGAATGCTTGGTTTTGGATATGCATTTCTCTGTCCTGGAATTATGAAGACTCCCATCTTCTGCACCTTTACTTTAAATGTTTGTTAGTCCATTTTGTAACTTTTCAGTATCACCTTCTCACCAGTTCTTCTACTGTCAAATGTAGAAATTAAACTCTGCATATGTGTTCTTGTATGGACTATGAAATAGAGTAACCCTAGAATGAGACAGTTGTAAGTGCTTTGTATTTTTCAGGTGTTTAATCTAATTTCTCTTCCTGGTCAACTGGCTTAATCCTTTAGCCTTAAAGGATTAAGTGCTACCTATAGTAGATCTCATCCTGATGTCAAAAGATTTCTCTGGATGGCTGGTATCCTAAAGCCCAAAGCCAGAAAAATAATTCCTCTGCAAAAAGTCAGCATTGCTTTATTGACACCGCCATTTGAACAGTTAGGTGAAGCATTGCTGCTCTATTTATCGCTTAAGACCACCTTCTTAATCACTATTCTTTTTATCTCCTAAGACCCCCTTCTTAATGGCTGTAGGTTTGACAATAATAGGAGAGCACTGGGTATTTTTCAGCCGAGATCTTTCATGAGAACAAAAAAGTGATGAGATTTCCTCTTAATTCTTAATCGGAATCCATTTAAAAATGCAAAATGAAAAATAGTGGTCTTTTGTTTATATTTTTCAGTAGTGATTAAAAGAAGTGATTCTTTAAACAAAAAATGTAGAAGGAATTTTTTGAAGCATATTAGTACTCTCTTTAAAAGTCTAGACTTTTCTTTTCGAGGGGTATAAGACACCCATTAGGGAGGCCACTTCGATAGCATATTGGGTTTTGTCAAATTAATGCCCTCTAAAAGCAGGCTACTAGAAAACAATGGGGCAAAAAAGCAAAAGCCCTGTTTCCAAAGATAACTGGGCAGGTGGTTAGCAATGGCCCGTGTTACGGGAACACCTTAAGTAGATGGTCCTGCAGAGGTTATAAACAAACTTGCCCTACTTTCAGTAGCTGTTTTACCACTCTGGTGGCCCAGTAGACATTTTGACATTGATATCTGAGCTACCATGTTTCCAGATAGTGTCAGGTATGCATATCCACACCGCTTTACTCCTTTGGACAGTAGCAAGGAAAAGCTTGAGGCTGACTGCTGTGCTGGGCACTGAGCTTATGGCACTGTATTAAAGGAAAAAAAAAAAGAAGAAAAAAAAGTATTTGAGCACTAAAGACAGCCCCTGATGTTAAAGGCAGATGAGGAAAGTAGAGTTGCTTTTGTGTGATACCAGAGGCCAGCACAGCCCCACTGCCTGGTTTGCTGCGGGGGTCACCATGCGTCACCAGCTTCATTGGTAAGATTCTCTGCATGTTTTGTGTTGCTGCAGGTTGGGTGAAGTCTTACCTCAGATGTCTGTGGTGTGCCAAGAGCATGTTGCAAGTGGATCATGGCCTGGACCTGCATCTCTTCTCTTCCTGATCCTTGTTCATTTTGGATGCTGCAGGATCAGGCTCTACAAATTAGAAAATGAATGAAGAGCTTGATTAGAGCTTTAAATGGGATTCTTGAGACTTTTGTTTGTACCTGAGGCAGTACGTATGCTGAAATTAAACAGCAACCACTTTTGGCATGCTTCCTCAGTTCATATAATCTCTCTAGCAGACAGTGTTTTCTTACTGTAAATTTCTCTCATATATATTTATTTATTTATAATTAGAAACACCATATGTGTATATGGGGTTCTGGGGAGTAATCAGGGCCATGTTCAGTCCAGCAACACCATGGTCATTCTGCCCCACCAACGCATGGAGGGAATTTGGGCTTGCTACCTGCCTTTCTCCTGTCTGATTTTAGTTAGTGTTGCTGCAATTTGGGGCTCTTCTGGGAGCTTCCTGACCTACTTATGGGTTCTGTAGCCCCTCCTGGATGTGAGCAAGGAACATGGGAAGTCATTGTGAGGTCCTTTGCTGTCTTCTTCTACTGTCCATCCCTACCGTTCCTGAGGAGCCCATCTCTACCTGTTGCTCTAGCTGCTGTCGTAGGCAATATTCCTCCTTCCTTCCAAACAAGCCTTCCCCATCTCCTAAAAGGACACTCTTCAAAGGTCATGGGTGACTGACACTCTTTTAAGCAACAATCTGAACATTTTATAGGTAAAACAGTGTTGATATGAGGGTATTTGTCTTGCAATAGAGAAGTCGGGAAAAAGAATAAAATGAGGTCAATGAGGAAAAGAGAGAAAAAAGGGACAAGCATTTCAGAGACTGGCACTGACTGAGGAGGGGAAAGCTGCTGGGAAACCCTGGCTGCAATAAGAGTTAGAAGAAGGAAGAGATTTTGACTGAAAGAAAACTAGAGGTTAGAGGCAGTCCCTGAGCACTGTATTGTGTTTTCCTGGGAGGCTGAAGCCTGCCTCGTGGAATGCTTCATCTCAGAGGGAATGCAAACACTGTCTTGGGCTCTGCCTTTGGGCTGTTTGTTTTGGTCTTTGCAGATCATATTTAACATTGGGCAGTGGCATTTCTGTTGCTTTGTCGGGCTGTCAAGACCACTGGGAAATGAAAGCTGATTGCTGATTCAGCTTCAAGTGTATTCCTCTACCCTTAAATTTTTTCTCCTTTTTTTTTTTTTTTTCCTGTAGACAGTAAATTCAGCTTTTGCATGTGATTATTATTTCATGACAAGGTGTGATGAAGTGCTTAAGTATTTCTGTAAGTTTAAAATTATCTTTACAATGGCCCCTGTTAAGATTTCTGACAATTGCCGTTAATCTTTAGTCCAGGGAAAAAGGCTTTTTCCACACCATATGGACTACACCAGATTTATCTGCTGCCTGTTGTCCTTCATGGGACATGAGGCACATTCTGTTGAGTGATAGATTGTTTACGGATGTGTCATAGCAAGAGCATGTTGGCATGTACACACATTTGACAAAGTCTTGCATACCTACATTTAGTCAATGTACTTACCTGAGGTGTATTTTGCTATTTTATTTTGCCTACTGCCCTTAGCATGCATTTTCATGTTCCCATTTCACTGGCTCCATGAACCATTGCTAGGCTGGAGATCAGCTTCTTGTGCAATGTGCTCAGTGAAGTCTCCTATTTCTCAACTGCAAATCAGTGCAAATGTGGGCCATTAAAGCTATGATTGACTCCAGACTAAGGTTTCACTCCCAAACAGTTTATGCACTATTGAAGGCTAGATTTTTTGTTCTTTGACACTTGTGTTTTGTAAGAGCTTCCTGGCAACATCAGTAGTGCAAAGTCAACTTTTTATTAGTTTATTTCTAATAAAGAAGATACTTTTGTGGCCAGAGAGTTGAGACCTAGAAGCTCTGTTGTGTCATGAAAAAGACCGTATTTTAATGTGTGGAAATATTTCCAGGGTGTGGTCTGTTTGCGGATCATTTGTTTTAAACTTCCAAAGCTACATGGTGCTAACAGTATGTGATCAAGGTGCTTGCACCAATGTAGTTTTTGTGGATTAAAATATGGGAAATAGTTTGCCATTCACAAGTGAAACATAATTCTTGAAATGATCACACAATCCTGTTTTCATGAGTAATACACAGAAGATGAACAGGGTGTTGCATTCCACAGTACAGAACACTGAAGTCTGCTTCAGTGGGATCAAAATGCATGCAGAATTTTAATGAAGTCTATAAATTAAAAAAAAAAAAAAAAAAAATCATTTCCCCTTTCAGAATTGTGGTGTCTAGCATTGAAAATCAATTCAGATATTTATATCCTGTAGCAGTTGATTTCTAAGCAATTAGAGTAAAGCCAAAGTATTTGCAAGTTTTGTATTTTCTTCACTTGTTTGCTGCTTCTTGGATAATTTTATCCATGAAGACTTCTTTACCACTCTGTCTTGCTGACTCAGCTGAGTTAAAATTAAAGCATAAAATGAAATGTTTATTTAATCATGGTGATGTTCTTAAAAACTTGAGAGACTTTTTTGTATCACTAAAGAAGTGACTTTAAAATTTCCTGAACTTCTTAAAATGCATCCTTAAGATTGATAATTAATAGAGATATACTAAACAGTAAATCAGCATTTAGGCTGTATTTGAATAATTAGAAATTTAGACTAAATTATATTAGTGTGTCCAATATGCTTAACTTCATGATTTTAAAAAACATCTCATAAAATGATCAGATCTTTTGTACAAAATTATTTCTACCTGATTTAAATTTTGGGAATGAAACATCTTTAGCTATAACATTTTTTTGTGAAAAGAAGAAAAAACCTATTTGGTGTACAAGACTTCTGTGCAAAAATTATAAAAGAATCTTAATGGGAAGAAAAACCAAATCCGACAGTGAAATTCACACAGCTTGGTTAATTACAAAAATTTTAATTCATGCACGACCTCTGACCAGATTTCATTCTCCTGCTTGACTCTTTGTAGGCTTGCATCCTGTCGCTATAGCAAAGCGAAGACTAACCAGTCGCAGTAATTTCAGACAGTTCCATGATACGGTGAACTTTGCCAGACAAGAACGTATTTGACTCTAGACCCTAAACTTTGCTCTTGATATGTATAATTCTTCGTACTATGAGAACCACTGGCCATGGTAAAGCAAATGAAGTGTTAATTATCCAGAAAGAGCTCAGTTCTGCTCAATGATGAATAAACTGCCCAAATTCAGAAATGGACTTATTTATGTGATTAAAGTTAAGCACATGCTTAATCTCATTGATCTCTAACATCAATAATGGTATACCAATTCAGAGCTGCAATTGGTGTTACAAACACAAAAGAGAGATGAGTGGGGTCTCCGTCTTGACTTTGCCCACTGCATTTCTTGTGCACTGGGAGATGCAAGCAGAAAAGGGTTATTGCCTGGAGATGGACTTCTGGGAATTCTAAATTCTTTATTATCGGTGGTCTTTCCATTTTTTGTTTCTCAAGTTATGGGTGAAATCTGGTCATTAATGTTTTGAACCAAATAGATTTGGTGGAAACTGCTCAAGTCAGGGGATGCAAGCTAGGGATAAACATACTGGCAGCAATCTTGATGACAGAGAATATTAAAATAGAAAAATTACAAATGAAAGAGAAAAATTCTAGGGCTGGATGTCTGTGGTGTGAGACAAATAACAATCAATAGCATGCATTTGTAGCATGCTTTAAAGGTGGTAATAAATAGAGATATAACGGTGACCTCTAGACCTGGTGCTTCTACCAGTGTCTATGTGTCCCTGGCATGCTTGGAAATATAAATGCCATGGCACCAATATCCAATAATATTTGAGTGCAAGTTCATTTATGTTGCTTAGATGTGGGACATAAAATTGACATATACTACTGGAAAGCTAATTTTGTCTTCCGGGGGGGCTATTTTTTAGGACTTCTTTTTTTTTCTGAAGTATTTCTCCTGTAGAATACCCTTTATCTGTTCTTAAAATGCACCAGAGAGCCAAAAAAAACCTCCCCCAAAAACTTCTCTAGGATGCTCACCTTTGGTTTTCTGTTGCAATTATTCTTCTTTAGCTGAGAAATAGCTCTTTCTAAATATTTTCTCAGCAGTGTGTATTAACACTTATAGTCACCTTTCATAGCTTTGCTAGAAAAATCTTTATTCCCAAAGCATCTGTGCTGGTGTACTAAAAGCACAGACACTTCTAGCCATTTTAGATAATGGGCTGAGGAGAAAAAACCTCACTATTCACATAGGAGCTTTCATCATTGATAGAACTGCAGTGGTTTCATTGAAAGGAATTCAGCTTTAATATTTTTTTGTGTGTGTAGTATAACCTCAAACATAAGCATTCTTGGTTAGCCTCAAGACTGTTGATGAAGCACGAAAGGTACCATTGTCTACCCACCTTTAATATTAATGGAATTAAATAAACCTACTTTTGTTCCATGGTCTTCAGTTAGAAAAAAAACCCAAAGTTAGAACATGGAGGGGTGGGGTGAAAAATCCCTTGAAGATATTTCCTGCATAAAGGTTTACTTTGGGAGGAAGGTAAGATAAGAAAACTCCAGGGAAGAAACTACACTGACTTTTGTAATGAGTTGTGTTCCAGCTATATAGATCTCAATATCCTAAAGCCAGTTTTTGGGTTGAGGATTAATGCTTAGTTTTGATGACACTGTATTTGAGAATGTGCAGTGTCAAGAATACATGTCTTCTTAATTGCCAAGAGATCACTAATAAACTCATCCAATTACTGGTACCATATTTTGTGAAGGTAGTAGCTTAGAAGGGAAAATAATATTGACAGAAATCAATGCCTCAAAGGTAATATGAACACCAGATTTATGTGATGATAAGAGACATTTGACCAGTCCTGGAAAGTACAAACTAGCCAAAACTGCTTGGTTCTGATTTTTTTTCATTAAGATAAGAGTCAAAGGCAGACTGACATTTTTAACCCAAGACCTTCACAAAGGTTTATAAAACTTTCTGGATTAGTTTGAGGTTAGTTATCATGAGATACGCATAGCTTTATGTTTTGGTGATGAAACTCTACTTGAATTTCATTTGAATTGCAGAACTCAAACAAGTCAAGTAGCATATGAAACCTGACCATTTGGTTATTTATCCAGGTAGAAGCAAAAAACATGCAGGTACTCTGAGGGAAGTTAAAATGCTACTGGTTTTCATTCCTCTGCTCTCTATCTAGTGAGTGATAAATGCTGCTGCATTCCTCAGCCTATTTCTTTTGTGTTCTTGGTTACCACAGAGCATATGCAATATACAGAAAAACACAAACATTTCCTGCTTTTTTTTTCTTGGCAGTTTTCTCAATTTGGTATTTTGGAATTAAAATGAAATAGTGTGAATCAATGTAGAGCACACAGAACACCACGTTTCTTGATCCTCTGATGAGCATTTTCAGAAAAAACTGCTGAAATATGCATCATAATCAATCTGAGGAACAACCAATGAAAAAGGCTTTTAAATATTTAAGAATCTCTGTGTTGTAGCACAATTTTTTAAAATGAGACTGCAAGTTCCTATAGACAGTCAGAGAAGTCCTCCACAGAAGACTTTTGCATCAGAAGGCTTAAAATGCCTAATCCAATCTTGTTTAAATTGGGATCTAATGTGGCCTCTCTGAAGTACACTGCAACCCTGTTTCAGCACCCAGGGAGTGACCATCACTACTCTCTTTCCATCCTCCAGGGAGACTTGCTCCTGGTTGCCCTCACAGTCCCTGTGCATCTGCCTCAATTTCCTCTGTTGTTCTTGTAGCAAATCTCTCTAATTACTCATAATTTCACCCTAGCCATGCATGACATCTTCTGGAGCTTCCTCCCAGCCAGCATCCACCTGCATTGCTCCCAGGATGGTCTGCAGTAATGCTGGATTGGGTATTGCTCTGCTCCGTGTGCTCCTGCAAACTCCCCAGCGTCATGGGGTAATCCAATTTTTAAACACAAGGCATAATTGATATTAAAGCACTTTAAGCAACAGTGCAGCTTTGTAAATAACAATTCATCATCGTACGAAGTGATTTTTGCAAGGCAAGGGCTTCAATAAGGCAATGTTTTTGGGTGATGCTTTAGTGAAGAGATTTTTCTGGACATCTGTGATTTACCTGTTACTAATATTATGCTATTTAACAAGCAGGAAGCAGTGCATAAGAGCAATAATAGTAATCTTAGTTAGAATGGTTTTGATGAAAGTACCCTTTAATTCACTAATTATGACAGCTAAAAGGCATTTTTACATTCAGAGTTAAAATCACTGTATCCGTATTTTTACCTCACTCTTCCAGCTGCAGAACTCTTTTTCTAACATGTTTTTAGTCATGTTATGCAAATGCCTGTTTAAATTACTAGGAGTATTTGTTTTCTATTTCTGCCCTGTAAAACATAATTTTAATACAAGTTATTTGTGAAATGCACATTGTAAAAGGAAATAAGGTTTCAGATGGCATTTCTATGATAATTTTACTGCAAATGTTGACCATGTTTTTGTATTTGTCTGTAAAAGGTAATGCAGGCTGCGCATAAGGCGTATTTCAAAGATCTAATATTGTATGTGACTAAATTAGCGAAGTAGCATTGGCTTCCCTTTGAACAGTTAGTCTAGCACTAATCATACGGAGTAAAACAGATCACCGCCTTGCATACATTTCGTGGCACATGGTGCTGAACATAGCCCTGCTGCAAAGGTCGAGTGCCCATTCCCTCTCTCCCTGCCTGGCACGGGAGCTTGGGGTGTTCACCCCAAATGAACATGAGCTAAAGGCCAAGCAGCTGAGCCTGTGGAAATACACACGGCTGGCACCGTGGTGTGGGAGGGTGTAATGCATGTAAATGGCAGGTAGCAAATGCATGAGCAAGTAAGTCAAGGTGAAGGGTGTGCTGAATACCTAAAAACTGACTGCAGTGCTTTGCCAGCATGGGGAGAAGGAGGGGGGAAATTGGGGAGCCTGGCAAGGTTTAGCCCCTGGGAAAGTGCTTGGTAAATTCCCAGCCAGATCTTTGTGCTGCCTTGTTAAATGCAAAAAAAATGCAATTAAAATCACACTTTCTACTTCAGATTGATTTGTTTAATAAAAAAAGGTTAGTTGCATTTAAAAAATGTATGGGCAAGTTTGCTGCATGTGGGGAGAATAACGGATATTGCTGGCAAGAGATTGCTCTTAATAAAACATCTCCATTTCAATGGCATGCTGTATTTTTACTTGGCTTGATCCTCAGCCTCTGAATCCAAATGGAAATTTTTTGAAACAAAAAGGGGTTTCTGGAGGTGGTATCCTGTTGTTTGTGTCTCTGTCGCACTTTTCAATCAAATGATTCATACTAGACTGAAGTTTGACAAACCCGCTGTAGTGTCAAGAAGAGAAAGCTTCCTCATAAAATCAAAAACATATAGCAGATGCATGTTTTATTGAACATTACTAAAAATAGCATTTTAAACCCTTACTCTGTCTGTAATGCTCTTTAAGTATCTTTTGAACATTGCCTTCATTATTAAGTCTCTGAGCTTCTGAAATAAATTTCTGATTTTTTCTCTTCCACAGATCTCATTTTTCAAAACAGTTGATGTTTGTTTCCTATTTTGCATGCATGTGTGGTGAGTGAATTGTCAGTCAGCTGATGACTGTTCAGTTGTGTCGGACAAGATCCCAAGACAATGTCCGTAAGCAAATTTCAGACCCAGTACCATGAATATATTTTGAGATTCTTAAAGAATCTCAATAGAAGCTAAGATGACATGTTTTGCTGTTTGGCAACTTGATGATCAAAGTTAGGGTGAGGGGAGAAGCGTGCTGTCTCCCTGTTGTCATCCCCATGCTCACCAGTGTGATGCAAACTACCCATTCTAGCTTCTTTGTGCTTTGCCAACAGCAAGGAAGGTGAAATACAAGATGCATGAGGCTTCTGGGTTTACAAAAGCAGGGGGCTCAAAAAGTGCCTAGAAAGTGAGGACTGGGAAGTGATATAAACCAGTTTGTAGAAAACATAGAGTCAAGATTTGGTTGGGTAAAATAGACAATTGAATGAATAATTCTGTACAATCAAATATGTTATTGGTCTTGCATGACATTATAAACAGCACTTGCTGAAACATGACATGAAAAGCTACAGTTTTATGATGTTGTGGCTTAAAATACAGCTATAAATGGCAGATAATTTGCTTTAACGGATTCAGCTCAAATATTGCATTTTCTCCCCTTCTGGAACATTCCTGTTATGGAAAAATACACTAAGCACATGTTGTTCTTTTCTTTTTGTTAAATCCAGTTTAACATAATCAGTGACAAAAACCTCATTTCTCTTGTTAAATTTTCCATCAGGTTGATGGGTGAGAGCTTTTAGCACCCATTTTTGCTATTTGCTTTTAGCTTTTCAGTTCACTTTATAAGTAAGTTTTGCTTATTTTACTTCTAGAGTTGCAATCTGAATAAACCACGGTGCTACTTTTAAAACGTAGCTACCTACACAGATATGCAAAATTAAAGGGGCTGTATATAGAATTGCTTATTTTTGGTATTCTGCAAGAAAAAAAAACCAACAACAACAACACACAAACCCAAAATTCTTTTGAGAAAGAAAAAGTCCCAAATGGAAAACAGTAATCTTGTGGGAAGGTGTCTAAGTGAGGAATTTGAAAGGTTTGTGAGCATGGGCAGGGTAAGAGCAGTTCCGACTTAGCTCATAGAGTTTGCAGACTGTCAGCCGGGAAGGGCTTTTGAATGTGCTGCTTCTGCTCCCCTTGCAGCTTGGGATGAGTCTTATGGCTGTGAAATTTATTTTATGTCCATCGCTTTCTAGCTTCCACAGTTTCACAACAGTATGTCTTTGGACAACGTGGAGGTACTTGTCCTCATTCAGGGCTGTATATGTGCCGTATCAAAAATCTAAACTGTTATATTAGATATGCAAATGAAAAAAACCCACATACCTAGCAAGACATATTAGCTGGAAAATATTTTATTTTGGAGCTAGAAGGCTGAAAATAAATAATACATATGCTCTAAAAAAGCTTACAATAAACTGAGTCTTGACTTCAAGTGAGTTTCGAGCAGCTCTTTTCTTGCAAGTCATTTTGGTTAGAAATGTGTCAGCATAGGTGATCTCTAGAAGCACATGAAATGCTGTAGTGTCACCGTCTCTGTGCTTCAGGAAAAGGTGAAATGCAACCGAATTTGGGTTGGTTGTCTTTCACAGCATCCCGTGGACTGGTCTCGTTGAATGGAGCCCAAAGTCCTCGAGTCTCCTAAAAGAGGATGATATATTAAGACAAGAGTGCATTACGCAGGAAGACATTAACAATGAATCTGAAAAGGTATTGTGAATGTTAAAATCATACTGACTAAAATATACTGAGGTTAAAATACAGGGTAACTTTACAAATCACTATTAATTTCTTTGGCTTTCATTGCAATAACATTGATTTAATTCATTAGATTCCTTTCTAAATCTATATTTCAGTTTTAGAGTTGTCAGTTTCTGTTAATGACAATTTTGCCCATCTGTTCTAACATGAAAATGAGGCTTCATGCAGTAGACATGATAGATCTGTGGTAGTTGAAGAAGTAAGAATCTTAAAGGTATTTCATTTGGATTAGATCCACTCTGATGAAATTCACCCTTGAAATTAAGCCTAGTACTAAAAACTTTTAACTGTATAATCAAAAAACAAAAGTGTCATGTCCTGTCACTTAGGCCACTGCCTATTTCATAATTTATAGAAAAAATTTCAAAACATTCCCACTCATTCTCTTTCTAACGACAGAGCCGTAATTTTGGGTGTCAGCATATCAGAATTCCACTGGATGTGATTAGAATCAGAATTAGTTTCTTTAATTTGGGCATTCAAACAGTAGTATGACTACAGTAAGTCATTTTGCTAAGCCAGCCTTTGCTACCAAGCTGGGTTACAACTTCTGTTGCAATCCAGGTTTAAAACTCCAGATCCTTGCCCAGGTCAATCTTCTGAAGGGGTTATTTTTCAAAGCAGTGTCTGAGTTTTAAGCACACAAATCCAGTTAGCAAATAACAAGATTATGTTCTGTGCACTGCTTTAAAAATTTACCCCTAATATCCTAGAGATAGCAGCACAGCTATTGCACATGCTGCATACAAGGTATAATTTAAATTGGTTTTAGTAAGCAGTTCCCTGCATTTGTGTAATGCAATGCTATTCTAGGAAAAAAATGCTCTGCTAATTATTCAGTCTAGAAAAATAAACACATCCATTAAAGGCTAGACTGCATATTAATACATGACCTCTGGAACCATAGTGTTTGATTTGCAAAATTTCTAGAAAATTTGGTATCCATTAAATATATATGGAATTGGATTTTGTCTTTATCACTGAAAGTTACCAAGTGTACGCTGGCTCAAACTCAGCACGTTTAGCATTGCCTTGTAACAAAGGAGATGGTTCCTACCGTGTGCTTCATTACTGCTTTTTGTCTTAGACTTCTCTTGACACACAGAATATAGCTGGGAAAATCAGACTAAAGAAGCTCCTACAGGACCAGATTTCTAATTTCTAAATACAAACTACTGAAAATTTAGCTTTTCAAGTGTAATACTTCTAACAAATTAAAAATCAACAGAAATATTATGCTTCTATGTTACCTGTTCAAGTGTATAGAATGTACAAAAACTTTAATCAAATACTCAGGTTTGCTCAGTTTTAAATTGTGTTAGTTTAATAGTTTCTATTCTGCTGTTTATATTAATGACATATTCCCATCTAAATATATTGCAGTGCTGAAAAGCCATCAAAACATTTCTAAGGTTGAATGAGTGCAGTTGCATTCATGATTTTTTAATAAAATGATCTCTTTCTATTGAACTGCCTCTTTTATTTTTTTTTACCGGAGATTGAGATTGTATAATATACATACATAGTTATAGGAGCATTATAAATACAAACTGTAGCTTCATTTACTGTCTGAATGTTTGATTTCAGTTTATAACTACACAGTGGGCTGAGAAATGTGAGTTACTGTACATAAAATATGAGAGCAAAAGAAAGAAGAATAAAAATGAAAGATGCATTTGGTTATTTTTTTTACATATTGATTACAAGTCTTACTATTTGAAGAAACAACTGATAATTTCCTAATAGTGACTTTTTTTTCCAAGAACTGGTGTTTCTAAAAATGATTTTAGTCTATTTTCCCTTTCCTCTTTCACAGTCCAGTTTACATTCTCTGCTCTTTAATTGTGGCCTCTTTTGCAGGCATTTGATGTATATGTATAAAAGCAGTTTGATATTGGCTAAATTTGGGCATAGTCCGTGTTATGAATAAGAACATCTGCAATGGAATTAAAAGCAGCATTCACCAAAATCCAAGTGCAAAGTATCCCAGTTAAGCATACGATTCTGAATGCATAATTTAGTTGCCATATTTTGTTTCTTTCCTCTGTGTAGAATGTTTATGAAATTCTCAGATTTATTAAGTATTCAGAATTTTCCTTTAATTTCTTACTGCTTTTTTCCCTCTGTGCTTTCTGTGCCTATAGTTAATCTGCGCATGGACTGGTCTCGTGTAATTTTATTTTGTTTCTGTTCGTGTTGGATGACTAGCCAGCCTATCAGCGATTTCAAATATTCAAATCAGCTGCAATTCAAGAACCTGCTATAGTTGTTTGAGTTTAAAGTGTGTTTTCCTACTCATAAGTTTTGCTATTCAAATACTGGGGCACCAAGTAATCCTAAATTGCACTTATCTTTAAAACCTAATGCCTGTGAATCTCCCCAAACACTCAAACACACACACACATGCATTCTCTCTCAGTCCCACTCCTTTTTCTTGTTTTCATGTTAATTGTTATGGGAAGATTTGGAAACCCTGGTTAATTCTCTGATTGCATCTATTTCAGCTGGTATTTGGTCAGGGAAAGCAAACACGAGAAAACGAATCAGATGAGATCCCTCTACAGAGTGGGTGACAGTCCAGAATCTGTGCATAACCTAGGGAGACAAACACCAAACCCAAATATTTTGATGATGACTGAGCTGGGAAGCAGAAGGTGAGCACTTGCTGTGGAAAGTAAGGGTTGATGTAACTATGTGTATCTGCGTTCTTGACCACCTTCCCTAGAAGTTTTAATTCAAGAAGCCAGTCCCTAGCAGATTCAGCAGGGGAGGGCTGGATCAAAAATAAAATAGTGTCCTTGAAAATATAAGAAGTCACTGGGTAGAGAAAAGAGATCCTGTTTCAAGCAGGAGATGGCTTATGTTGCTCACAGACACTGCCCCAGCTAAGCACATGTGCTCTCTGGATGGTGGTGGCTGGAGTGAAACATCAGATGAGTACAGATGCTACCAAAGCTTTCACTTGGTGTGATGTCAGTCATTTGGTTTGTGATGAATTCATTTAGAAAATAAGCTACTGAAAAAAGTCTTTCAGTTTGGGAACCAGAAATGATTTGTTGTTTACCCAGACCAAGGGGTTGGGTATAACTATAAATCCTTAAAGGAGCACAGTATATTGCACGACTATTTTGTCAACTTTAAAGTGGTTATCACTAGGTTGTCTTAGTTTTACATTTTAAACCATTATATTTACAGAAAAGCCCTGCTCACAAAACAGGTAATTTAAGGTAATCATGTGTAGAATTTAAAGATAAGATAAAGTTTATATTTGGTTTCATAGCAAATGTGATCTGTTTAAAAATGTACTGAATTGAGAAAGATGAATTATGGTTTGAATTGTTTAAACACAGATTTCTGGCTTTGTCCTATTGCAGGTGAAGAGCGTAACCAGGTTGTCTCACTTTCAGGCACCTGACTTGCTTCCCTCCTGAGAGCAGAAGCACGTCCCAAAGGCAGATGATCTTCCTCCACCAGCTATTTATGTAGGCTAAACTTTGGTGCTCTGACTGCCCTTCTGCAGGGTGAGTTTCCTCCCACATACAAACATGGAGGGAATAATAGGGTTTATCACGCAAATAAAACGGAAATAAGTAGCAAAATTCTAACGTATCTGACTGCTGTTTCATTCTTAATATTTAATTAAGAACATGGTATCTAGAATGTAATAAGAGCTGAGTGATAGTTACTAATATATACTGCATTTAAAGTTTAGGAAAGCTTTCAAAGGTCTACCCACAAGTCAGTACTGAGGTGCCAACAGGAAGGCTTTACACCATTGTGTGGATTGAATATGATAATCTGATCTGCACTCCTAATACTGCTGCTCTGCTAAACAGACTGTTCTAATCAGATAGAAATGCTAATATATATAAAATCTTTACCCATTTAAAAATAATAAAATATTTTGCTCCAATTAATTCTGATTGTGCTAGTAGAACATACAATCAACTATGTTATGCAAATAGTTGTTTTTGCAGTTGAAATCAATAACTTATTTTCTTTTGTAATAGACAAAAATATAGAAAAAAGACGTTATTATTAATTGCTTATAAAAATAAATCTTTGTGTGGGAAGCCTGCAGGTATTAATCTCATTATAAAGACTTTCTCTCAAAGTCTGTATGACCATTATTGTTCATGATTCGACCACTCAAGAAATCTTGCTATAGACTCCTATTTTGAAAGTATTTATTGGAAGCTGAATGAAATTAGTTCTTTATGAGCTAAGTAATTGTAAAGTTACATTATCCTGTGGAAAGAGATAACTGATAAAATCTGACAATTTCAATTTTAAAATGGCTGTGCCTTGCTACACTGAAGCCATGATAACCCTCATATTTATAAATCTATAGCTTACTGGCTACACATACATAGTCATGAAGTATCGGTTATGCTTCCTGATAAAATTACTTTCAATATTGATTATAAAATAACCTGTGTTTAAAAAAAAGCATACTGCTTGCTCATGCGTATGGTACTGTTCACTTCATTTGAATTCCTGTATCCCTAATTCCTTTCTTATTTTTGTTTTGTTCTCTTGAGCAACCATTGTTCAACGTGGTTTGATCACTAAATGGGAGAAGTTTCACTAATTCAGTTTTAATGACAACCCTGCAAGCAGCAGGATTCTTGTCTGCTAAGGAGGAACATGGACACTTTGTTATGACTTGGTGCATCCAGCCTACACATCTTACATAGTATTTTTAATCTCTTTAAACTGATGAGAAGAAATGGATGACAGCACTGAATATATAGTTCAAGCTAGTAACACAACTAATGCTGTTCACTAGTCTCCTCCACACAGGTCTAGTGGTTATACCTTACCCTTGGAGGGCTTGCATGTAGCAATGACTTCATGTGGTCACAGCTTCTCACAGTATTTGAATGACTATGGAATCTTTGTCACTGGTCATATGCAGACTTGTCCTTTACTTGCATCCTTAGCACCCAAGGCAGACTTCTCAATGGTGTCTCTTTGAAGAGGTACCGTTCTCTTGCAGCTCCTTTCCATCTGTATAAACTAACAGGGGGCATACAGTATCCCAGAAAAAGTCTGGTAGGTCTGCAGCAGTGAAGCTTGATCCACACTAGGATAATTACTGTGCTTCTTTACCCTTGCCAGTGGTCTGAGATACACAGTGCTGATCGTGTGTCTGTGTCACTGACTCTGAAGTCGTGCCTGTGGATGTCAAAGCAGGATTGAATTCCGTCTCCAAAATTATGATCTGGTTTCTGCTTTATTCATAACCAAATTGTGTACAAAAAAATAATAATTTTCTTCTCTGTTCTTTTCAGCAAGGGAAAATCAACAGATCTAGACTACAATTGTCATAACTTCCATTCATAACAGAAGTACCTACTTTCCAGGATATATTCTGTGTTAAAGGCTACCGCTTTAAACTGAAAAAAAAGAACCACTGAGACCTCAGGACAACTACAGCACCATAGCATTATCTATGTTGTGAATATACATATTATTTAAAAAATCATCCCTCTCCAAAAGTTAGCCGTATATCACAGCAGACTGTCCAAAGTGGCATAAAACATCCAGAAGATCAGAAGCAGGAACTCTATTAAAATACTGCGTGTCTGTTTTTCTGCACATGTGTGCAGGACAGCTGGGCCTGTTTTGATTTTTATAGAAAAACATAGCATCCAAAAGTCATAACTCCTTGTTATACACCGGGATTTACTCACATAACATTTTAAGGATGCAGATATTAATATGCATTACCACAGCAAGTTGGTGTTATGGGCTCCTTCTGCCTAAACTGCAGCCTCAGGAAGATGCTACCTGGCTGGGTCAGGCCTGGCCACCTTTTCCATGGGAATTGTGAGAAACTTCCCAGTTTCACTGTCAGTTCCAAAAAAGATATTATAATAAATACAGAAATCGCCTCAGTTTATAGACTCTTTTCCCAATTAGCTATGCTGGGGTGTGGTTAACGCAAACTAATCATACTCTGGAGTGCTAAAATGTACATGGTACTGCAGAGTGCCTTGCGTCTCCTGGGGTGTGATTATTTAATGATAATGATGCCCCCTGCAGAGGCACCTTATTGCTCTTTTGCAAAAACAATCTTTATTGAGGGGAATTAATTGCATTGTTGTTGATAGCAAGAAATAAGTTAATATTTTGAAATGATCTTTCTGGTTTGCACAGCTTAAAGGGGTGTTCGCACAATTATGTCAAATAAATGACCTGCTTTGAAAGTTTCTCTATATATTACGTTTGGATTCCAAAGCCACTCTGCATATACATTTTCTCTGAAGATTTGATTTCACTGGGGGTCTTGAAATGCTGAGTAGAGTTAATCTGTCTGTTCCATGGGCATCTTGTGTTGCTGCCTAAAATTGATCTCTTCAGGGTCACTGACTGTTTTCTAGTTAGAGGCAAATTTGCAGTTATACCGGATTCCCACAGCATATTTACTCTATGCAAAGTATCTGAGAGCAACTTTTATGGTAGGGTTTTTAATTAGTGCGATGTATAAAAGCAGCACAGTTAATAAGGATGGAATTTGCTGGTGTGCTGACTTCTATGGAAGGCAATTGCCTCAGAGTCATGGTCATAGCCTAGTCTTAAATATCCATCCATATTATTGCACTGACACTACATAGATTTTTGAGGATGCAGCTCACAGTTCCCAACTGAAAGATACAAGCAGCAACATTCACTTTACATACTCCTATCTACCCACTAATTTATCTCCAGAATAATCGCTAATTTACTTATCTCACTGCTAATGTTTGCTACAGTAGTTTGGGTTTTGTTTCTCACTTTATGGGAGTCTTTGCATCATTTTTATCACCTGCTTGCTTTTTTATACTAATGGTTCAGCACATCAGCATTACAGTAATAATCTGAGTATATATTCATTGTAAAATGATGATTTACTGAAGCAGGATGGATGTATTTACCATGTATGCAATGTTGCAACAAATGAAAATATCAGAAATATGTGGCCCCTTATCAACATATGTGTAGGCATACTTGAATGTGTAAACGTGAATACAGCTAAGCCTGTACTGCTCCTGCTCCTGGTGACCCAAGTATGATGTGGGTATCTGGGTAATGAGGGGGTTTTGTTGCTTTTAGACGGTTTGGCATGCTCTTCCTTCTTGCTGGAGGCACGTGATCTCTGCTACCACTGTGGACTCTGGACCAGTGTCCAACTCCTGCCCCCTGAGAAGGCATATGGTTCACTCTGTGTATTGAGTTTGCATGGTAAGGGTTTGGTAGTGGGGAGCTATGGTATGGCTTTTGTGAGAAGATGATAGAAGCTTTTCCTGCGTCTGACAGTACGAATGCAGCCGGCTCCAAGACACACTCACTGCTGGCCAATTCCAAGCCTATCAGCAACAGTGGTTTTTCATTTCACCTAATTTTGTTCATATAAAAATGGTTTCCGTGTACACAATCCTAGTTGTAATTAAGTAGAATTGGCTCACTAATATACAAGCACCCTGCCTTTCATCTGTATGAAACCAAGATCTTGGATCAGCTTCTATTTTAAATATAAAATATTAAAATCTGGATAAACTAATTTATGTTGTGTAAAAGCTGGTTGCTTCCTCTTCAAAGAGTGAATGGATATTCTGATTTTTTCCATCTTTCCAGCTGGAAAAACAGCTGAACATGGCATTGCTTGAGTGCAGGTTTCTTATTTGCACAGGAAAAGGATGGACAATTACAACACGCATTTAAACTATTTCAGCCCCCTATGAAAAAATAAGCTTATTTGATCTGGCTCCAATTAGCTCAGTCAGTAATAATACTATATATAAAAAAAAAGGCTATTTTTTTCAGACCTGTTACACAAGGTCAGTCATTCTCTGGAGCTTTGTTTTAGTAGCTTTGATTGGTAGAAAATTAAACAAATTGAAACTTTCAGGGATACTATGTGTGTTGACAGAAAGTCAAGGAAAAGAATAGGTATTTCTATTGCCAGAGAGCAATAGAAATTGGGAAAAGCAGTGCAGGTGCTGAAAGAGATGGTATGGATAATGGATGAAGCTGAGAGAAAAGGTATTCCACAGGCTTTCAAGAAGGCAGGAAGGGACTGGCAGTCGGAGCAGGTCCTTCCAGCTTCCCTGACCTGCCTGGTTCAGGAGATGACAGTGCTATATGTATGTGAGCAGAAAAAATGAAAAGGAATACTCTAATACAGAGAATAAATCAGTCCTTGAAAAGCAAAGAAAGTAGCATTCAACCTTCAGATGAAGAGTTGGCTCTGCATCCACCCATGTTTTATTTTGTTTGGTGCTGCTGCCTGGTACCAGGTAGGTCTTTGTGAAAGAACTATTCACCCATGAGCTGACTACCTGAGTATAAGGATCACAGCCCTGAGGACCCATTTCAGTAACAAATTGCTGCTCAGAGCAGTCTCAAAAAAGATGGTGCTCACAGAACTATCTGTAGATAGTTCCTTGGAAAAATGTGTTTGGCCCAACTGATGTCAATGAATGAATGAGAAATTGCCAGTGTTGCTGTGTGTTCATCTCAGATAACAAGCAGAACTGATCAGCTATTTCCCCATGAAATGGGAATAAGAAAGCTATCTCCACCTGATTCATTGGCAGTGTAGATGGATACTGGATCTGTCTGGAACTCCTTCTCTCTGCTGGTGGTAGATCGGTGTTTGAGGGATAGGGTGCTGAAAACCAAGACCTTCAAAGGCAGGAAGGGCCATCCTGGGGAAAAGAGAAATCTGTTAAAAGCTGTGTTGTATACATGTGGGTTTGTTTAATGTGTGGCATATAATGAAGTTAATCTCCTTACAAAGTCACTGCTTAGAGAGCAATATGAAAGGAAATCCTGATAAAAGGCACCAGGGTAAATTTGACATTGCATGTAGCAGTCAGGTTTGTGCATTGTAACTGGAGAGGACAGCATAGTTGTTTATTCAGAGGGGAAAATGATGCTATAAATTTCAGGTATGAGACTAAAAAAATAACTAGACTTCATTTTAAAATCTCCTTCCCCTTTATTCCTGTCCATTTCAGCCACAGTCCTTTTTCGATCTCTTCGCAAAGGAGAGAAAATCACTGATCCTGTTCCATATGAGGGAATGGGAAGCAAATGCAAATGGGGGAGGCAAGCGCCTCTGGACTCCAGATGTGATGCTCTGCAAGGCTCGTGTTGCCCCGTCTCCAGCAGCGATTCCTCCACAGGTCTCATTAACCTTGTGAAACTGGGCAGGAAAAGGCCAAGAGCACAGTCCTTCCAGAGTCCTTCAACCTGCTCCAGGCTTCAGAAAAGGGTGAGGCTGCAGGATGGGGCTCGGTGTGTGCAGCCTGCCAGGGATGCTGTGATAAGTTGCTGTGAGTACCCATGCCATGTCTGCTGTGGAGGAGCTGTACTCTCGGCTACAGAGCCGGGGTGTCCTGCAAACTATGGAAAACACTTTCCAATCAAGAGAGAACTCTGTACGCATAATAAACGTGTGATTTTTCTGATGCTACGTATAGCAGAAATGCTGCAGAATAGGCTGTGTGTCTCGTCAGAGCACTTAAGTTAAATAGGGGCACTTTGTGTCATTGTTTTGATCTTCAAAATAAGAGAAAATTGAATGCAAAGAGCTGTAGGGAACTTTCAAAGGCACATGAGCAATTAGGAGCATAAGTCCTTTTGGCTGAATAATCACTTCTGAATATTTTTTCTTTTCCTGTATCCTTAACTCCTCTCAAAGTACTGGTGGCAGAATAGGTCAGGAAAAGCTTAGCTTCCTCAGGCTTTGTCCTGTTGGTGAATTTCTGGATATTTCAAGACATTTTAGAGTTTCTCCTGTCCGCTAGTGGCAACTTTTACTAGGTTGGTAATGTAAACCTCTTTAATGTCCTGACACTGATGAGCTTCTGTTTTGCTGGAAATGTGTCCCCAGGTCTTTCTATTGAAAGGTTAGCATGATGGAGATTTACAGGTATAGATGTCACATGTGTGTATATATAGCATGTGTACATATGTGTCTGTATATATGAAATTTTAGAGAGGAAAATTTCCTTCCTAGGGTATAATGGTGTCGGCCAAGTCTGCATTCCTCTTCTAGCACTTCCATACAGAATGTCATAAAGCTGCAAATATATTACCCATCCTTTTAGCTCCAGCCCTCAGGAGCTGCCTTGTAGTCTGCTACGCTGACCTCTTCTTTTTATCAATGTTTGTAAGTACAACCAAGTATGAAAGTCTTGCTTATGATCACTATACAAGTACGTCATAGCTAGCCTAGTGATACAGG